>NC_056731.1:1551851720-1551981489 GCF_019279795.1 Protopterus annectens | reverse complement strand
AGGAAACCTTTGGTGTTCCGGTCCAGGTTACATGGCCGAAAAGTGTGGTATGAGTTATAGCCTGGTAGTGCAGGGGTGCTCTCTGGAGCCTTGAACCAGGTCTCAGTCACTGCACAGATATCAATGTTCTTCATTTTAAGGAGTGCCTCGAATGAGTGCATTTTGGGATTTAGACTGATGGTATTTCAAAAACAGTGTTATGCACAGTATGGTTCTGCAACATGTGTGGAGAGTCAGCCCAAGTATAATACAGGGAGTGATTTAGGTTTATAGGCATTACATAGGCTTACCATACGTCCGGTTTTCCCCGGACATGTCCTCTTTTTGTGCTCTTGTCCGGGCGTCCGGGCAGTTTTTTAAACTTCCGAGATTTGTCCGGGTTTTACAATCCCGAGGCAGAACTCAAATCTACGCATGCGCGGAAGGTAGAAGAGCTCGCGAGAGTCGCGAGAGCGGCGAGACTGTATTTGCGCGGGCCCGGGGAGAAGTGCAGGACTGTATGTGTTAGGTGGAGAGAGGAGCAGAGGAGGACCCAGCCACAGCCGATCCATCTGTCTCTCATCACTACAGAGTGAGTCGGAGTCTCCGTTTTGGACTGTTTTTTTCACGACAAGTCTCAGTCATTCTGGTATGTTTTTTTTTTTTTTTTTTTTGTGAGTACTGTGTGTGTGTGGAGACTGTTGTATGTTTGTAAACTCAAACGGTAAACCCAACTAACAGGCTAGCTCTCTGCTCCCAGCCAGGCCGAATCAGTCGTAGCTGAGGTTTTTTCATATGTGAGTTCAGACTAGTTTTCCCAAATGTTCTTGACTCTGACAATGTCCACAACATTTTTTAAGTTTTCTTTTGCTGCTGGTGGGTTACTCTTGAGAATCAAACATCTAGTCTCAGTGGCCTACCAGATAAAATCTAACACTGCATCATTGTCTGTTGCTTGTGTGATTAACTTACTGTCTTGACATATTACATTCAACTGACCTGGGCTGACTGTCTTTCAGATTTCTTTGTGCCACGTTTGCTTAACTTAAGAGGGAGAAATTAGCTTAAAAAGGCAGTCTGCATTGTGTTGTAGGTACTCTTCAGTTTGTCTTCAGCTCTGCACGGGCCTAAAGCAGGGTTAAAAATGGCTGGTCTTGCCCCAGCCCAGGCAACTCGTTAAGGTGGTGAGTCAGTGAGTCGCCCAAAACGCGAGGGAGAGAAGAAAATGCAGTTAATTTCCTTTTGATTTGAAAGTCTGCTTCACAGTGTAAGTGGAGAAAGCAGCATTGATTTTATTGATTGAACACTACTGCAGTTTTATTATAAACAGGTCAAGAGCATTTTTAAATAGACATCTTCTTTCCTGAATAAGCATAAAAGTAACTGTATGCTGGAATCCTGTTAATCAGTGGCGGATGCTGCTAATTATTTTATGGACTAATGCTAATATGACTTTAATTACTGAAATGAAGTAAATATAATTTCTTTGTATTCTCTTTCCTGCCAGATTCAGCATTACTACTAAATTACTACATTTGTTTTACTTTTACATTGGTATCACAGTAAATATATTCAGTAATGACTCAAGATCAGTAGCAAAAAGTATGTACATTTGATAGAGCAATAAATGCAATGTTAGCACATTGATTAATAATACCTAAAACTCAATGATTGCAATAAATAGCTCTTAATCCTCTTTATAGGTTGCTATGTTAATGTGAAATAAGGTTTTTAACTTCTGATGACCATATTAAGAAAGAACTGGTGTGGAATAAGAGGTTTTTTTTTAATAAGGTACAGCAAAGCTCTTAACTGTGTTGAAAATATTGCTTTATTTTGTTTTGCTTTACTTGAGTGAAAAACGTAGAAGTGATTTCTGTACTTAGTTATACAGAACATTTCTAACTGTGATTATTTTATATTACTAAATATAACTGCAAATCATACATAGTGGCATATGACTGTATTTGCATTTGATTGTGTCTGTATTCATGCATGTGCAATCACATTTATATGGTGAGGTGGTATGATTATGCCCGTCTTAAAAAAACACACCAAAAGTAAACTTCTCTGCCTGTTGTTTATTATTCTGATTATGCATTATATTTTGTTGCATGTTTTAATATAGCAATAACTCACTGCTGGGTGTGGGTAGTGCTTAATTTAACCATGGTTGGTGTGGCTTGGTTATGACTCACGAGGGCAAAGTCTGATTGACCAAATAAAGCCAGCCGTATGTAAAAAAAAAATATATTAATTACTTTTTTCTTAAATAATGTCCTTGTATATAATGGCACCTTGATGCTCTTCCACATTTTCCCTGGTATCATGGGGCTTTCTTGATGTACTGCATGCATATGGGACTTATGTTCCCATGCTTATATAGCACATCAGTGCTGTGTAAAGGAAGCAATGGAGAAAGGAATATCTCTGTTGTTTTTTTTGTTTTGTTTTTTTAGTTAAAGAAATTAAATCTGGAGATTGAAAATATAAGGATAATGTGGGACTTCTAACCGGTTTATTTCTTTAAGGGTAATACAATGATGGCTGTGGTAGGAGGTTCCAGTGGCAAATTTAGCAATTTTGTTGTAACAAGCATCCAGCTTGTGTAGGTCTGTCTGTCTAAGGTTGGTAAGTATGGGGGATGCATAGAATAGAGTGAAGATTATCTGGGAATTGGCAATGGAGATTCTAGCCGCCTTGGTTAGGAATTGGCGGCTTTGATATAATGCACCAAGTTTCTTGTGAACTTTTTTTTATTGTGAGAGATATGTGGGTGCCAAATCTAAGTTTGTCTATTTCCACACCAAGTAATTTTGTGTGTTCTGGTGGAGGATTATGGTATTGCCTTTGGCAAGAATGTTGAAGTGGGGGGTGTTTTGGGTGGCTTTGGAAGGTTGGAACAGGAGACGTTTTGTCTTACTTGGGTTGAGTAGGAGCTAAGCATTGGATAGCCAGCTTTCTACAGATGAGAAGGATTTTTGTGTGATTTGTTGTAGTTCTGGTAGAGTGGGGGCACAGCAGATGAGAGTAGAGTGGAGGAAGTGCTGTCATATGGCATAAAACCATGTTGGGTTTTGGAGAGGAGATCATTAGCTAGGAGGTAGTTGGAGACCTGGGTGTTGACCGTATGACTTTTATGCTAATAGAAAATTGCTAGAATAACATGTTTTGTAAGTTTACACAAGGATTATTTAATATCTGACCTGATTTTTGAGCCTTTGTCTCACTTTCTTTTTTTTTCTGTTATTAGTGAAAGTGAATGGCATAGTCAGCTTGAAGACCTGAAATTTAGCAAAGTAGTTTAGCTCATAAAAATGCCGAAACGTCATTGTTCATTTACGGATGCAATGAAGGCCAAGTACCCGTGTTTTCGTGCAGGCAGATATGAATGGGAAGCAGAATGCATGACATGTGGTGGCGGAACTTTCATTTCTGTTGCAAATAAGGGTGCACTTGATTTGAATGCACACATAAGTACCCCGAAGCATGTTAAAAATGTTCGAGGAGAAAGTTCATCCTCAAAAATCACCAATTATTTTGTAACACCTGGTTCAAAAATTGATGAATCAGTGTCAGCGGCTGAAGGAACTCTGTCATTTCATGCCGTTAAGCATCATCACAGTTATAGGTCGATGGACTGCAGTTGTGGCATGTTGAAAACAATATTACCTGACTCTGACATTGCATGAAGAGTTTCGTGCGCCGGACTAAAACAGAAGCAATTGTCAACTCTGTCCTGGCTCCACATTCTGTCGACTTGGTGGAGAAAGCACTTAACCATATACGTTACTGTGGAGTCGCAACAGATGGTAGCAATCATGGTTCTGTGAAGTTATTTCCGATCCTCTTGCAGTATTTTGACTGGAAAAATGGTGACATACAGTCTAAACTTGTTGATGTTCACAGCACCCCTAATGAAACTGCAGATACAATTTCCAGATGCATTAAGGACACTTTAGACAAGCACCACTTATTTCAGAAATGTATTGCCTTCGCGGGAGATAACTGCAATACTAATTTTGGTGGTGTCAGGCGTGGAACTGATGGCTGTAACGTATTTGCTAATTTGAAGAGGATGAAAAAGTGGAACGTTAGTTGGAGTTGGCTGTCCAGCACATGTACTAAACAACTGCGTGCAGCATGGCACTGACACACTAAATGTTGACATTGAGTCAATACTTCTCAAAATTTACAACTACTTTTCAATTTACACCATTCGAACTGAACAACTGAAAGACTATTGTGAATTTGTTGAGGTGGAGTATCGTCAGCTGCTTTACCACAGCAAAACTAGATGGTTATCATTATTTCCAGGCATTCAGCGGCTGTTGCAGATGTTTCCCGCTTTAAAGTCTTTTTTCTTGTCTCAAAAAAATCCGCCTATTCTAATACGAAAGTTCTTTGAAAATGATATGAGTGAGGTTTACCTTTGGCACGTGCATTCACTGATGAGTGTATTTCATTCGCACATTGAAGAAATTGAACGTGAAAACAACTCGCTGCTGGAGGTTATACACTGCCTGAAATCTGTTCACACTGTTCTCGCATGCCGTGCGCAAGAGGGGTTCATGTCAATTAAGGTGAAAGAACTGTTAACGAAGTTGCGTAAAGATGGACTAGAAGACTGTTGTGATGCTTTCTGTACACAAGTGGCCACAATGTATAGAACTTGTCTAGAGTATCTGGAAATGTGGACTGAACCAGTGGAGGAGTTCAGTAGATTTGCATGGATGACATTAATTGAAATTCCAAGTTGGAATGAAGTTGAACAAACTGTGTTATATCTCAGAGAAAGAGGCGTGCATGCTGACGATTCCAAATGTTTTAATCAGTTTTGCTATTTGAAGAAATTTGTTGAGGCTAATCTTAACGAGGAAGACTTCAAAGAGATTCTGAGTCACGAGAGATGGGTGAAATACTTCAACAGTTGCAAGAGCGAGGAATGTTTCTCAGAAATTATTGTGATGTAGAGTTTTTCTTTTGCAATTCCGCACATAATGCAAACGCTGAGGGTATTTTCACTGATGCAAAGCCAGTGGACAAAGGAAAGGAACAAGTTGTCAGTTGAATCGATAAAAGGAGTTCTGTTTGTGCAGCATAATTTTAAGCATATGTCGTGCAGAGACTTTCACGCATACCTTTGCACCCAGCCGAATTTACTGAAAGCAATTGGTTCTAATGAAAAATATGCTTGGGCTAAAGCACAGGCTCAGTCAGACTTGTCAGATTTTTCACGGAACCAAGAAGCAGGTAAGGATCTTGATTTCTGCAACATAAACTGTTAAATAAATATTAAAGTTTTATATATTATAAGTTGTTTGATTTTAATGAATAAATAATTGACGTTAAGTGGCAACAGTTAATTATTTTGATTGTTAATTATGTTAGGATTGTTATTTAAACTTAATGCTTCATTCTTGTAATTGAGATCTAAGGAAGTGTGGTTTTCCACATGAAAGCTCTCATCTGTCTATTTTACTGTCTGTTATTAAATTGGATTTTACAATTTTTACCATCGTGGTGGTCCTTCCTTGCTTGCTTTGTGATACTGTTAATTAAATATATTACATATAAAATAATGCATTATATATACCTTCACACTGAATCGTTGTTTTTTTTTTTTTTTTTGGTCTTCACCTAGTCTGAAAGCCTGAAAGCCCTTTTGGCCAGACAAAGAACCTATCGTCCTCTTTTTCGTATAACCAAATATGGTAACCCTAGCATTACACAAGTCAAGAGTTTGCTGCAATCAGATAAATAAAAGGTGTTTGTTGTTTACATGCATTCCTTTTTATTTGTTCCACACTTGTTTAAGTAGATCTGCAGCAAGTAAATGCAAATTCTATTCCCTCTGCTATTGTCATGAGCCTTTCTGCATCAAACAAAAGTTCACATTCTCTTCTTCCATTGCAAACTTCCAATGACAAGTGTGAATCATTTTCTCTTTCCTACCAATGAAAAAAAATGTTTATATGCTGCAAAGCATACAAACTGTTTCAATTGTCTATGATTTAACTTCAGACATATATACACTTTACTTTTATATTTTTTATCTTTCACATATTTTTAGAAATGCCTCCTTTCTTACAGAGATTAACAGATATTGGTCTGTTGAGTACACATTTTACCTCAACGTCATATACCTTCTTGATGTTTCTCTCCAACAAGACTTATATTGTGATGTATGCAATTTTAGCTAGTATTTATTTAAGCTGAATGCAATGTTAGCTTTATTGACATGTCCTGCTACAGGCCTTGCAGTCTTTAACTACAGTTCAGCTATGTTTAGTCAATAGAACCCACTTTCCTGCTGAGTTTTATGTGAGAGATGTAGTTAGAGTATGAAAATTTAGACATGACTCTCACATACTGACAGATCAAATGACAAACAGGTTGCCAGCACATACACATTACTTATCTCACTAAATAAGGTCATGCTACATAAATGCACATATGCAGAGGTACACAGAAGTAACTTACCAAAACCTCAGAGGCCTCTCATACACTGTCATCAGAAACCACATGCAAACAAATCCAAGTCAATACCAACCACTGCACATAAAAATACACATCACAGTGACTCCACAAGCAATCCCTTAAAGCAAAACACCACACATTCAAACATCTTGGTCATAGGAGACTCCATCATGAGACACACGGATGCCCCCCCCCCCCCCAACACACACACACACACACAAGGATGGATAAAGAGAGGGCTGCAGTTAATTGCCTATCAGGGACCAGGATTCACCAGATCATGCAGGCACACAGATCTCTCAACCACAAGTTCTAGCATGAGTCAATCATAGTATTGGGTGTGAATGACCTGAGACATATGTCCCTGGACTATAAGAAGACAGACATGATGGTCCTTTCTGAATATGTGTCTCATGTGGGTATGAGCATTGCATTGTGTACCATTCTACCCTCACCTAAATATTATGCCATAATACAAACAGAAAATGATTGACTTCAATAATTGGTTTAGCTATTGGTGTTATCAACAGACCATGCTGCTTTACCAGAGATGGGCTTCACCCGTTTTCACTAAGCTCTCAAATACTACCCAAGGCATTAGCCACCCCCATAGGTTCATAGGTAGGTACTACGCTATCTGCCCGAAGGCATTTATAAGCCTAGCCAGAATGTGTTGGCTTTCGCCGCCCCCTTAGATTAGTTCCCTGTGCCTCTATCCAGCAGAGCCACTGAAGTGATCCCCGGGGTAAACGTTCTGTTTCCCATACACTCGTCAGAGTTTCTCTTGAAGAGTGTTAGCAAGGAGCTCTGCCTAATGTAGATTGGAATCTTGTTCCAAAGCATGGGAAGTCTCTGTGACAGGAAACTATCTCTCCAGCACGTCCTATTTATTGTTGTGGTGAGGTTTAGATCCCTAGAGCATGTGGCTCGAGGGGATAAGCTTTTCTTTAGGTGGAGCATGTCCATCAGTTCTGGGTTGGACACGACCTTGTATGTCAGGCAAAGATCACCTCTGAGTAGGCAGTATGCAACCGAGTACAGCTGAAGTTTCTTCAGTCGAGCTGCATAGGGCATCTGTTTGAGGCCAGTGATCCTCTTGGTGAGGTACTTCTGTGGTCTTTCCAGCTGTTGCAGGTGTCTTGTAAGATACATCCCAAATGGGGCATTGTACTCTATGATGAGTCTGATGAGCGATGAGTAGAGGGGCACAATGACCTCTTTTGATCTGGATGCGAACCCTTTTGTGATGAGGTGTGCCACGTAGAAGGATTTTCTAACCACTTTGGCAATGTGATTATCAAAGGAGAGTTTACTATCTACTTGGGTCCCCAGATCCCTTATTACATCTTCTGTATTTAGGGGACTACCACCTATGTGGAAGTTTGTGGGTACTTTGTTTTTTCCAAAGGGGATGACTATGCACTTTTTGGCATTTAGCTTGAGGCCATGATTTTGACACAGGTGTCCATCTCAGTGAGACCCTTTTGGAGGATGTTTAGGAGGCATGATCTGACCTTAACAAAGCCGAACTGGGTAGGGTCCAGTGTTTGGAAGTTTCCAATGTCTCTGTTAATGAGTTCCATGATGATGCACTCCATAGCCTTGCAGGACAAGCTAGTCAGGGTTATAGGGTGATAGTTCCCGAGGTCTGTTGTGGCTCCACCTTTGTGGAGCGAAATAACTGTTGCTGTGCACTCTATGGATATGTAACCTGTGGAGAGGCTGAGTTTGAACAGTGTGTTTAGGTGAGGGGTTAGTTCGTCTTTGAGCTCATGTAGGGCGCAGCCTAGGACACCGTCTGGTCCCATTGATGCTGTGTTTTTGGCTTTGGAGAGGGCTGTTTTAACCTGAGTGTCTGTGATTTCAGGAGCTCTACATTCTTCTGGTATGGTTATGGGCCGTTTTGGGGGTGAGAGGGGGGTGAAGTTTGTGCTGAATCCGTCTGCCAGGATGTTGGCAATATCAGTTGGTTCAGTGTATTTTGTACCATTCTGCACTAACTCCGAGTAGATCTGAGCATTGCCACTTACATTGTTGACATAGCTAAAGAATGCCTTGTGGTTATCTTTGGAGTCCTTGGCAATTTTTCTTTTGAAACTCGACTTGGATGATTTTATGAGGGATCATACTTTCTTGCTGATACTGATCAGGGATGTCATCCCTTCTTGGGATTTTACTCTTTTCTGTACTAGTTTCCTCCTTCTGTTGTATAGCTTGTTTATGGCAGGAGTCCACCAGACAGGTTTCCTTTTCTTAGAGGAGTGAGTCTTGGTTTTGCTTGGGATAGCATGATCCATGCATTTTTGTAGGTGCCCGTAGTAAAGGATTTTGCAGCTTGGACAATGTTATCCTTTAGCATGGGGTCTTTGAAGCTTTCCACCTTGGTCTTAAGCAATGTGAAGTTTGCTTTTGAAAAGTTTTTCATAGTGGTTTCCTTGTCCAGGGGGTGGGGGCGGAATGTGGATATCCAAAGTGATTTGTTTATGGTCAGATCTAACCAGTGAGGGGTTGACCTCTGGTGTGGAGCACCGATCGCCCATGTTGGTGATGACCAGGTCCAATAAGTTGTCACCTCTGGTGGGAGTGTTGACCAGTTGATCCAGGGCATTTGAGTTTATAAATTCTAGGAAATGTTGGGCAAGGGAGTTAGTACTTGAGTAGTTCTCCCAATTAATGTTTGGGTAATTGAAATCACCCAATATTAGGGTATTTGGTAGGACCTTTATATTTTCCAGTGTTTCCAGAAATGCGGAAAGGGGGTCCTGAGACATGGTGGGTGGTCTGTAGCAAGCTACAATTTGAATTGCAGTTTTGCTCGTTGTTAGTTGCACGTGGATGATCTCTGAAGCATCATGCTGTGCCACTAACCTGGAGGTGTGGGTATCCTTGAAGAATATGGATATGCCCCCACCTTTTGTATTTTGGTCCGGGTTCTGTAGCTGAAATATATGGTATGAGTTGTAGCCTGGTAGTGCTGGGGTGCTCTCTGGAGCCTTAAACCAGGTTTCTGTTACTGTACATATATCAATTTTATCCATACTGAGGAGTGCTTCGAGTGCGTGCATTTTGAGGTTTAAACTTCTGGCATTGAATAGCATTACCCTCAGTTTTTTGTTACTTGTGCTATTTATGGCGGTGGGTTTGTCTTTTGAGCCTTGCCTAAAAAAGGCACTATGGGGGTGGCAAGAGCCTTGTCCAGTATTTGAAAGCCTAAGGGTGACAGGTGCAAGCCATCTCTAGTGAACAGCATGGCTTGTCGAGCATGTCATCCCAGGAGTACAGACACTGGATTCCCTTTGAATGACACCAGAAACTTAGCCAATTGTTGAAATTGATAATTTTTTTTTACACTGTGGTATCATTCTTGGTGAGGGCAGGATGCTACTCAGGGTCAGGGTCATACCGGCCTGGGCTACAAGATCAGAGAGCTCTTCCATGTCTCTTTTCATGTAGTCCAGGGAGGTATGGCTCAGGTCATTCACACCAACATGGACAATGACAGAGTCATATTTGTACTTGTTCTGGAGTGACCTGAGTGATTGTGTTATGTGGCAGATACTGCACCTGACAGGCAGCTAAAAGTAGCCTTCTCCTTATTCAGCCTAGTGAGTGGGATGTCAGTGTGCCTGACTATATAGTGCCTTTATTAGGCAGTGCCAAACTAAGAGACCTACCAATGTAGCCAATTCTAATGCCAAGCTAAAGGCACAACTGATCAGTGCTCAGAGTCTTAACAAGAAACTGCACTTCCTGGAAGCTCTCCTTGCCCTGGAGAATGCTGACATCTGTGTAGTTACTTAGATGTGGTTCAAGGCTGCAAAACACCCCAGCATTGCAAGGCTACAATGCCTATCACACATGCAGACCACCCTCTGAAAAGGAAAAAAATGAAAGCAGGAGGTGTTTCCATTTACATTTTCATAAAACAATCATACCTCAAGACTAGTCAAGCAGGATGACTCACTTGAGTTACTCTATATCCAGCTTACCATAGGCAAAATCCCCCACCATACTCCAAATACAGGTCCCCATCCACTCCACATACCTGGCGTTACTAGAATCACTTACCATTCAGTACAACATACTACTCATGGGTGATTTTAACTACCCCTCCATAAATTAAGAACCATACATGACCAATAACATGCAGGGTCAGAGATTCCAGGACTTTGTCAATGCAAATTCTGTGGAAAAGCTGATCTGCACTTCCACTAAGGGCTCAAATATCCTACACACAGTACTCATAAACACCTGGGAGCATTGCACCCCCCCCCCCATGTAATGTCCTCATTGGTAAGATAGGATCATAAATTAGTCTCTTTTGAAATAAATGTAATAGTAGAACCTCCATCAAACCCTAAAACCCCAAAGAATTTTTCAAGGTAAATTACCTTCTATTAAGTGATAGCATAGGTAATTTTAAAGCTTCCCTTAACCCCAAAAACATGGAGGCTTATGCTAAGGTATACTCAAATGCCACGTACAACCACTTAAACAATGGCATAGAAATGGCAGTACCTGACTGAACTAAACCTGAGTCTAGCCAGGAAAAAGAAGTCACCCTGTTAGACCCCTGGCATAAATAGACTATGCAACAGAAGGAAGAAATTTCTGTCTGAAAGTAAGAGGGAAGGTGCTTAACAGAGAAAAATAATCCTCATTAGTATCAACAGGCAAATCAGGGAACTAGTCAAGTCTTCAAAAGCTGAATATAATACTAAAATAGCCTTCCAAGCAAGGGATAACCAGAAAATATTTTTAGTTATGTCCAAAACCTTAAGGGAAACATTCAACAATGTGCTGAGTTGGCTGTAGACGGCACTACCTATACTCAGCCAGATGAAATAGCAAACCTGCTGGCTGATAAATTCAGCTCAGATTTTATCCCCTCATCACATCTGGTCATTCCTCATGAAACACTCCCTACCATTCCTTTGCCTGTTATCACAAAACAATAGGGCATCACTATGCTCTCCAAAGCTAGAAACATGGCATCAACAGGCCCTGATGGAGTCCCACAGTGCCTGTACAAATAGCTTGAAACATGACCTAGCAGACCCAATCAGATCTCTATTTAACCACAGTCTCCAGACAGGCTTTGTCTCAGCAGAGTGGAGGACAAAAACAGTCATCCCTCTCCACAAGGGGGTACCATCAACAAACCCAGGAATCTACTGACCCATAATTCTGACTAGCCTCATATGCAAGATTATGGAAAGGATAATCATGGACCTGTTTAACAGTGACATAGGAAATCTCCAGACACTAGACCTGACCCAGTTTGGCTTTAGCAAGGGCAGGTCCTGCCTGCCTGCTCAGTCTAGTGGACATATTTGATAAGGTCACTAAGGCCATGGATGAGGATAAGTTTACCATGACCTGGCCAAGGCATTTGGTACAATACCCCATTTGGGTATTATAGCAAGAGGTCAATCACCAGTGGAGTACCACACGGCTCAGTGCTGGGCCTCCTCCTGTTTGGGATATACTTCTTAGATGTCAGGACAAAAGCAGACGGCCTTTAACTGACCAGGTTTGCTGCTGACTGCGAGACGGGGGTAACCATTGTCTCCCCAAATGATGTTGATATCGTATGGAAAGGAGTGATGCAGACTAATGACTGGTGTCAGAGCCATGGCCTCAAACTAAATGTGAAGAGCAGTGCAGTGGTGAAACGGTTAGAATTGTCACCTCACAGTAAGAGGTTCTCCAGTTCGATTGTCGGCTGGGGTGCCTTCTGTATGGAGTCTTCATGTCCTCCCTGCATTTGTGTGGCTTTCCTCTGGGTGCTCCAGTTTCCTCCTACATTCCAAAGACATGCATCTGGAGCATTTCTCCCCAGGCCTCCGATGAAAATGGGCTCTGTCCCAATCAGACTTTCCAGGTAAACAAATATTAAATAAATAAAATAAAAATAAATACTAATACCCTTTAGGAAAACAAATACCCCTGCAAATTACAGCATTGATAGCACCCCCTAAGAGTGGACCCAGTGGTGAGAGATCTGGGTACTCAGATATATAGTATTTTGAACTTTGTCCACCATGTTTCCACTGTGATGAGGATATCCTTCTATGTGGCTCAGGTTATAAGTAAGGGCAAGGCATCCAGATCTAAGGATATCATAGTAACACTGTACTTGGCACTCAGCAGAGCAATAATTGAGTTCAATGCTCCCTTTGGCATGTGCCTCACGAGGCACCTGCAACAGTTGGAGAGTCCTCAGAGGTTTTCCAGTAAAAAAAATACAGAGTATAACCAACATGCCATATGTAGACAGGTTAAAAGCCCTATCACTGTATTCAGTTACCTACTGATTACTGATCTATGCCTGACTTACAAGGCAGTCTCTGACCCAGCCCTGATAAAAATGTTGCGGTTCACAAAACTAACTGCATAAGGGTCACCCGCTCCGAAGAACATGAATAGATTATACTTGAGAGAAGAATATGTGTCCAAGAGATAGTCCAACCTCTAGAATAGGCTTCTTATTCACGTGAAGCAGAGCTCTTCTCCAACCATCTTCAAGCACAATCTAGACCAATGGATGAGAAATCATAGATTTGCTTCTGAGGTGGTGCCTATGTCCCTTATGGACAGAGACAGTCTGTAAAAATTGTCAAAATTCCACTTGTTGACCCTTGTTATCTTTCCTCTAAGGATAGAAAATTGGGTAGAATCTAGGTAAAACTGGCTAAGCTTGTAAGGGCTCTTGAGCTATTAGGCTAGTAATCTCCTATGAACCTATGAATATGCGTGTTTTTCACAAGAAAAAATTTGAACGTGTATTTTCTTAATGGCTATATTTCCCTTACCATAATTTATATCTTTCTTTTTAGAATTACGAGTGAACAGTTAAATATACATTTATTTTGGTAGTTGTGCTTTTGACAGAGATAGAAAGTATTACACAAACACTAGAAAGTTGTAGTTTATCTTAGCTGCTGGCCTTTTAGCCATGCAGTGAAGTACATATTTTATTATAGGTTCATAGGATGATATTAGGCTATTGGCCGGAGGCCCTTATAGGCCTAGCCAAGAATTTTGCCCATGTTCCCTCAAAGTCAGCACCTGTTTCCCCTGTCCAGCAGGGACACAGGTGGGATCCCAGGGGTGTATTTTCTGTTTCCCATCCAGTCATCCAGGTTCCTCTTAAAGCAGGTTAGAGATGTAATCTGCATGACATGGAGAGGGACTCTATTCCACAGACGGGGGAGTCTTTGGGACACAAATCTATCCCGCCAAAAAGTTCTGTTAATGTCACAGACCAGGTTAAGGCCTTGTATGTGGGTTGCATGAGTGGAGTTTGTCTTACAGATATGCAGCAACTCCATCAAGGCTGGGTGTGAAATGGCCTTGTATGCCAGACACAGTTGTATGAGACTGAGTAGAGGGACAGGGATTTTAGCCTATCTGTATAGGATAGGTGTTTGAGACCCTGGATTTTCCTGGTCAGGAACCTCTGTGGTCTCTCCAACTGCTACATGTGATTGGCAAGGTATATGTTGAAGGGGGCATTGTACTTGATAATGGGTCTGATAAAGGAGGAGTACAGGGATGTTATGACCTCCTTGTTCCTGGGTGCCCAAGTCCCTCATGACTAATTGCATGCTTAGTACATTGTTATTAATGTGATAATTAGTGGGGATGACATTTCCCCAAAGGGGATAATGATGGAATTCTTGACCTTCAGTTTGAGGCCATGCTTCTGGCACCAGTCATTAGTATTTATTGCAGCTTTTATTCCTTTATTAATTATTGACATGTTCCAGATAAACCAGACTGACATTTATGTGTTAAGGGTTTCCCGCATCTGCTCAGGTGAGATTTCTTAGGCTGGTATCCCATTTCTTTGGATTCCAATATTATAACAGTTTCTAGGGGTGCTTAGTTATAATTCACTTTAGTGAGATTCAGGTCTTGTGCTCACGTTACTGTGGCATTGACCTCCCCCACACATATTTTGATGTTTGGTATTATTAATATCTGGTACTTTTTTACATAATTCAGTCTCTCACAGACACACACACACACACACACACACACACACACACACACACACACACACACACACACACACACACACACATACAGACACAGTTCTTACCTGCTACTCCTGTAGAAAATAGACATTTTGATTGAAAACAAAAATAAATGCATATATTATTAATAATGTGACCAGAGTGAGGACAGCTTGTAGGGTGTGGAGTTTCTTGTTTAGGTTCCAAGTATTAAGCAAGAACACCTTAAGGCTGCTTTCAGTTTTTTTTTTTTATTTTGTTTTGTTTTTTGTGTGTTGGTAGTTTTGTAATTGCGACATTGCTTAAAGAGGCTCTAAGAGGGTAGATGAAGCTTTAGCCAATGTCTGAAACCCCCAGGGGGCAGGTTTAGATAATTTTTGGCAAATCAATGTAGTCTGTTAAACATGTCCTTCCATGCTGATAGATATTTGATTCCCCTAGACTAACACCAGAAACTAAGCCAATTAGTAAAATCAATAATTTTATGTTCATACTGTGGCATCATCCTTGATGAAGGGAAAATCCTTGGTGAAATCTGAAAGTCTG
The DNA here is from genome assembly GCF_019279795.1 of Protopterus annectens. Classification (NCBI taxonomy): domain Eukaryota; kingdom Metazoa; phylum Chordata; order Ceratodontiformes; family Protopteridae; genus Protopterus; species Protopterus annectens. Next base: position 1,551,966,463 of record NC_056731.1, on the reverse strand, counting down.
CAGAAGTCCAAAGTTTCTAATCATTGTCAAAGTCTGGCCAAAAGTCTGACTGACCAAAATGAATGAGTTTCACTGCAGTATAAATATTTCCAGGCCAGTGAGTGTTTGAAATTTCTTTGTTCTGTCTCTGCAGCTGATGGAGTACAGCCTTTGCCCTAGCTGTTTGTCTTTCCACTGTACATTATTTCTTTGATTAACAACACATCCAGAAAGATGTGAGAATTGCAGATATTACTTTCTCCATATCCTGTGAGTTTATTACTCCATTCTGACCTCTTGACACCTTAATGTCCAAGAAACAGAGTGTATAGTTAGTTATATGTATCCATCTCAGAAGTTTTACCTGTGATGGCACCTTTTGGTCTGTGATGAAAAGAGATACTCAATTCATATGTTAACCACATGTCTTTTATATAAGGCCCTGTTTCAAGTCTTATGCCACATGCTTCTTTCTGAACATTTCAGAAGCCTCCTTACTAGGAAAATAAACCTTAACTGCATGCCCTTTGCTGAAACAGGGCCACATATTTTAAACTGCACGGCTTCAAACCTTCTGTTTTCATTTTTTTTGGTATATGCCTTTACATGATATACCAGGAAACAGCATGATTAATACACAGTAATATATGAAGGCAGAATTAATAAATTCAATCAACACGCAGTAGCAATGGCACCATGCATGCAGTACTTAATGGCATCAGTAATAATGACAGATATAGCAATAACAATAGTACTAATGATAACCATGGCTAAGAATAACAGCAATACATACATTTGTTTTCATGTTCAATCAAAATGAACAAGCTCTCCTTGATGTTCTGGGGTTATGTGGACAATACTGTGTCTGTATCATCTCATCTTTGGTTCTTACCAGCACTACAACACTCCATTAAAAATCCATGCAAAATATAATTATGGCACATTTTCTCAGCCATCTGTATGCATGACTTTAAATTCCTGTGAGTATAATGCAACAAGAATATGTACAGCTGGAGATTTTTTTATAATTGGTTTAATCATTTTTTGATGACAAATGGATAAGGAGTGGATGTTTAACTATAAAGTGTTGTAATTGAAAACAAGTATATTGTGAATGATAAAAAATGTGTACTATCATGACCAAGCCATTCCTTGTCTGTCCTAAATATGAGGAATCTGTTGCTTGTGTTTACCTAGGTGTCAAAGACAGACAAGCAGATAAACAGTGTACATCTTGCAATGAAGGCTTGACATGTTCTGTGGTATGCAAGCACTGTTTATTCCTTTCCTGCTCTCATTTCTTTACATGCAGTATCATTCCTTTCAACTGTCCAGAGTTTTGCCCCACGTTTTTGGGCTGTTCCTCATAAAATTAGTGGTTTTCTGGCAAATCACTTAAGATTGAACTCACTATATAATGACATACATTTCAGTTTCATACTTCATATGTTAACACAAATCTTGTTATTATAGCAACTTTCTAAGTTTATAAGAACAATATTTAAACATTGTCATTATTTTCAGGCCTTTGCTCCCCCTCCACCCATTATTTTAGGCTTTGTCCAATATTCTTGGGATAAGAGGTTGAGGTATGGGCAGTACATAGTATAGTATAGTATAGTATAGTATAGTATAGTATAGTATAGTATAGTATAGTATATTTTCCACCTGAGACTGTATATGTGTGTGTACACTGCTATTTGTATTCTGTACTGACCACTGCATTATAATTGTATTTTAAAATGATATAGTATTGTAAGTTTTATTACTGCATGTGGAGCTTTTCTGCCTGGACCTCCATTAAAAATGGGCTTCTGGCCCAGTCAGACACTACCCGATTAACAAATGTAATAAATAAATAAATAAAATATAAGGTGCCCACAAGATGTCATAATTTTCAGTCAACACATACAACACCGGGTACTACATTCTGCTTGGTCAGAAACCGTGAAAGTGGAGGCCTGGGGAGAAAAGCTCCAAATTATTACAAAACATTTTAAGAACAATAATTTTACAATTTAAAAAAATAAAACAAAAACATCTGCAGTTTAAATAATTATAACAAATTAGTCATTATAAAAACATTGGTTAAGAATCGATACAAGGTATATGGCAATCATTTAATATTTAGAGAAATTTTAGACAGTTTGTAGAGAAATACAGGATAAGTTCATCTAAAGTAAGTAGGAATTGCAATATGAAGTTAGGGAAAAACAGGCTTATGGTATATTTAGAAAGAAAATCGGGGAAGAGAATTAGATAGGAGAATGGAAGTACGTGAAGAAGGGAAAGTAAGGCGGTATAAGGAATAAAAACAGACTTGTTCACATTTAGTTTATCCTGTTTTGAGCAAGAACAGAGCCAGATTTTAGCTAGGAAATCTTTCAGAGTGATTTTGAAAGATGGGAGGAAGGGTATAGACCTGATAGATACAAGTAAGGAGTTCCAGGCCTTAGCAACCTTGTACAAGTACAGAGAATACCCAGCAGATTTGTTAGGTTTGTAAACAGGAGTTTTTTGTCACTGGATCTCAATGACCCACTGGGAACATAGCTGTGTAGCATTTATTTAGTGATGGACAGGCCGTTGGATGCTGAATAAATTTACAGGTGGTAAGAAGTTGTGCACATGTCAGCTGATGTGGCAGTTCTAACCAATTACAGATTTTCAGTGCTATATAGTGGTGGGTTCTGAAAGGGGTATGTGCTGCAAATTTAGCAACTTTGTTATAGCATTGTTTAAGTTTTAATTTTTATGAAGCCTGGAGGTTAGTAAGGATGGGAGTGCCATAAAGAAGAGTAGGAAGGAGACAAGTGGTGACAATAGGGTTGCCACCTTTTAACAAGGCCAAAGTGGGACATGGGTGTGTAGCCAATAGGGCAGGGTGTGTGGCCAATATGCCACTGGCCACACTCCCACCACGACATCACCAGGACAACCGCACCCTCAGACTCAAAAAACATATTTATTTCATCGTGATTTGGTGTTTCCTACATTTTAACAGCACTCTGGGACTATTTAGAGCTTTTTAGATATTTTTATATGCAATTTCTGACTCTGACCACATGGGGGCTGGCATTTTGAAATAATTCAGACTGTTTACTCTGCCTCTAAGTATCCCAGAATGCATTGTTTGTCTCCAAAAAATTGCATCAGATCTGCCACGTTTTCACTTAAGCTGCTGTCACTTCATTGACTTAACAGGCATTCACTGCTGTCTTAAAGACCCCTACTTTTGGTTAAAATGTTATCCTTTTTCAATGACTACTTCAAACACAAGCAGTGCAAATGCTACAGAACAGAACTGAAAAGTGCATTTTATTGCTTTTGTTTCTTAGAAATGCTAACTTGCTTTCTTTTGTGAAGGCTGAAATCTAGTTCTTCAAGGCATCTCCCCTCCCACTTCACACCTACCTTCCCTAGCTGTCAAAGAGCTAAGGATAATTTGACCCATTATCTGCATGTGATTGACAGCTCACAGCAGGTGACCAGAGTAATATACTGGTTTCTTGTCAGCCTTTCCCTCCTTACAGTGGGACACTTTTTTTGTTGCACTCCTCCTGTCAAATTTAGAACCAAGCTACATAGCACTGGGAATAATCACCGTTTTGCAAAGCATCAAACTCCCACTTATTTTTCCTTCCCGTCTGATTAAATAGCTAACAAATGACACACTATAAACATGAAATATTTCACAGACTTGCATGACAGCACCAACATGCTTTTTTAAGACATAATTTAAAAAATTACAGTATTGCATACTTCTTGTAATCTGATGTAGTGTTGTCGATTAATTGTGATAGACATCTGCTTCTTATGTAAAAACATGCAATTAATGTATACGCATGCTTATTGCAAATTTCTGCTCTTAGTTTTTGCAGCTGTTACTGTGCTTCTGCCTGTACTTTGTCACAAATCGGTAGGGCAATGTAAAGCAATATGACAATACAAAAACAAAGTTTACAAAATTTAGAAATTACATCCAAAAATGAGACTCACCCACACACTTCACCACACTCACCCACTCACTCAACCACCCACACTCACCACACTCGCTCACCCACCACACTCGCTCACACACCACACACTCGCTCACACACGCACTCACACACCACACTCACTCAACTCACACACTCACCCTTTCACACACATAACCACAAGTTTGTTTGGCAACACCAAGAATGACCCCAGGCAGACCTCCCAACCGTTCTGATTACTCGGTTTTTACCGAGTTTTGGGGTCCAAATGAAGGGGTGGCACCCCTTCATTTCTGATTTTTCTTTGCTTTTTGAAAGTAAGTGTGTGCATGTGTGTGAAAATGCCCCCATATAATACATTTGGTGGCTAGAGGTATTCAGGCTCAAACCCTGTACCTTTGGTAGAGGGTAAAACGAGCCTACTATCCCTAGCCACTACCATTTCTGGGTGAGTTGAGAGCTATGATGAGAAGTGAGAAATTTTTTTTTCTCTACAGTTGAAAGTTATGCTCTGAGCTTTGTCCAGATTTTTTTTGTACTAAGAGTTGAGAGAGCTATGATGAGAAGTAAGAACATTTTTTTTTGCGTTAAGAGTTTAGAGCTATGATAAGAAGTGAGCACACAATTTGTATTCCCCCATTATTGTTTTTGTGCTAACAGTTCAGAGATATGGTGAGTGAGAAGTGAGAACTGAATTTGTATTCCCCCATTATTGGCTTTGTTGTTTGTTCATGTTTTTTGTGTTGAGGTTAAGAGCTATGTTGAGAAGTGAGAAATGAATTCACTAAATGATGGCTATTAAGCTTCAGTCTTCCTATTTTTCAGGCAGCTGCTGATCTGCCATAGTGGTATGTTGTTCTGACTGTAGTGCATAGAGTCCTGGGTTCAAAACCTGCCAGTGAAATGCATGATGGTAGTACAACATTTTATTCTAGCAACTTTACAAAATTATACAATCAATGTTTAAAATGTGTCCCTGGTTTTTGACCTTTTGTCACCCCCCCAAAAAAAAAAATGAAATTGAAAATAAGTGCGAGACGCTGTGCAAGATGCCTATGGCTTACACTACTGTCATTCTATTTATAGTGTGGGTGTGGAAGCAGACTTTTATGATGGAAAAGTTCTGAATTGGGCAGTTTTGTCATTATTGCTTCATGTGTTTTGTTTCATTGCCTACAGTACAGATTACTTGTAAAATGTTCAAACAAATTTAAAATGTGCTCTAACATGTGTGTTGTATTATACAAGGAATATAATTTAATAAAGTCAGGAAGGTGTATAAAGAAAAGAACACATGTATGTTTTTTTTGTGTGCAAGGGGCCAATGATTTGAAAACAGCCCAAAGGTAATCTTTATCCACCACTGGCCAGATGCATTTTCTTTGGATGTGGTGTGGGTTTCAATGAATGTGAATTTCAAGGGCAAAGTTTAATGTCAAGCCTATTTTCATTGTGAGACAGTATTGCTTTGTTTACCAGATGATGTATTTTAGTGTTTCTGCATTGTTGAACAGCTAGCATCTCTTTTTGATTGATATGAAGATGCATCTGGCTTGCGGGCCATGTGCCCTGAATACATTTTTCTGCCATGTGGGCCCCCCAGGCATAATCTGATGCATCCGTTGTTAGTGTCTGCCTGGCTGGGAGTAAAGTGAATGGCTGTCCCTTGTTGTGGTGCCAGGCCTGTGCCCACCATCGAAACTCCTGTTACAGGCAGGGAATGAGGGTAATTAATGTTTCCAGGCTGTGGCAATGATGAGTCCAAACACTTTTTAGATACCATTGTAGTTTCCTCATATGCAGTCTGGCATATGGAATTAGCAGGATGCAGGATGCCATGAAGCCCAAAGCCTGCAGAATTTTTCTTGCAGATAACTGGGTCTTTGTTACCAACATTTTGAAGTAAGAAGTCAGTTGCCTTTGTTTGTCTGGCATGAGATAAGCCATCTGGGCAGTTGTATTTAAACTTGCACCCAGGAATATTATCTCTTGAGAGGGTACTAGTTTTGATTTATTTTCGTTTACTGTGTACCCTAGGCAAATTAGTGATCTTTTTACAAACGCCAGATGCTTTAGTAGAATGCCGTTGTTCTCTGCTTGAATAAGGCAGTCGTCCAAGTAAGGATATATTTGAATTCCTCTTTGTCTGCAAAATGCAATTACTGATGCCAGGCATTTTGTGAAGACCCTGGGCACAGTAGATAAAGCCAAAGGGCAGTGCAGAGAATTGGTAGTGCATTGAGCCAGCTATGAATCGGAGGTATCTTCTGCAAGATTGTCTGATTGGGACATGCAGGTATGCCTCTTTTAGGTCCAAAGTTACAAGCCACGCCTTCTTGCCCAGCATGGGCAGAAGCTGCTGCAAAGTCAACATTTTGAATTTTGGAATGTCCAGAAGTGTGTTTAGAATAGACAGGTCCAGTATTGGTCTCCAGGCTTTGTCCTTTCTGGGTACCAAGAAAAGTCGAGTAAAATCCTTGTCCCTGCTCTTGCTGTGGTACTCGCTGAATGGCCCTCATGTCTATGAGGGATTAAACTTGCTTTTGTGCCTCTGCCCATTGATTGCATGGCAGGTCTGGCATACCTTTTGCCCTTGGCAGGGTGTGAAAGTGGAACTTGTAGCCCTGAGACACTATATTCAAGACCCATTTGTGCCAATTATGTGAAAAAAGTGATAGTTTTCCCTCTGAGGGGGCTGCCAAAAGATACGTTCTTGCTGCTGGCAGAGGAAAGTCATTGGGACTGTTTCCTTTATAGCTGTGATTTGTCTTCTCTGCTTCTGGAGATAGAAGCACCCCATTGTTTAGGCCTGTATGAGCCTTGGGGCTGGGATCTGCCTCTGGGACGCCTGTATATGCCTCTTTGTGGCCTGTCTGACACTGGAAATGACCAATACTTTGTGGGCCAATTCCTGCTAAATCTGAGTGGCTGCACCTGTAAGAAATCCTTAACTGTCTGCATAGATTTTGCTTTGTCCTCCATTTTCTTCAACACCTCCTCTGCTTTAACACCAAAGTATCATACTGTAATGGAGCATCTAATAATTTTGCTTTAACATGATCAGGCAGATTCTGTTCCTTTAACCAAGCATGCCTCCTAATGACAGAACCCGTAACAGTGGCCCTGCAAGAGGCCTCCAGAGAATCAAAACCACATTGCAAATTATGCCTTCCCACTTGTTCAGTTGCATGCAATAAATCCGGCATTTTCTTGTTTTCTGCACATTCAGAATTTGTTAATATTTTCTGTTTAAGCAGTGACATTAAGTATTGCTGATATTTAAGCATATGAAATTGACAATTTAATGCCCTCTCAGCCAAGGTAGCAGAAGTGTAAACCTTTATCCCCCATCTGTCCAGTGCCCTTGAATCCCTATCAGAGGAGGTATGTTTTTTTGCAGTGGAAGCCTTGACCCCTTTGGGACCCTGAGAAATAGTTTCTGGGTCAGCAGCAGGGTTTTTATAAAGAAATTTATGTGAATCTGGAACCCTGTAGTATCTGTCTGGCTTAACAGGTGCAGGGGGTAAAGAGTCAGGAGACAGGCCGGACTCTGAAAATACATCATCTACAATGTCTAAAACAGGGGGGATAGCAAGAGGCCTGTGCTGAGGTAGTAAAGGAAAGTCTCTGAGCCTTTTCTTAGATTCTGAGTAGTCTTGGCTCTCCCAGTGGAAGTGCTCCCTCATGGTATGCAGGGTTTCCCCAAAAGAATAATCCTCAGGAGGAGAGGCTGAAGGGATAGATTTTTCAGCAGCGGAATCCTCATAGGGAGGAAGAGAGTATTCCTGTTCAGAAGAGAGTCATAAACTATATCAGGCAGCACAAAATAGGGCTAGAAGTGGATTCAAACAGGGGCTGTGTGTAGAATTACATTTTTAATTCACTAGGAAGACTTATCTTACCAATGAAGCAAAAAATGCAGACAAAGATGCAGGCAATCCAAACTTTTCAGTAGTCCCTCGAACAAATGCAGTCGACAGGAAACACGTACAATGAAAAGGAGTTCCATACACCACATGGATTTTATTAGGTTGAGTGTGCTGGGTAAGGCAGGTCTGACATCACAATGTGGGAGGAACACTGGCTCTTCTATACAGCATGCAAATCAGGCAGGGATTACATCACTTTGGGGGAGAAAACATCTCGATAGCTAGAGCAAGAGCAGATGGCAGATGTGACATCATAATTTCAGAGCCGGCTACAGGTTTTTCAAGTTGGTTTGCAAAGTGAAACAAAAACAGTATAGAAAGCTAGGAAGCAGAACAGGGAAAACAGTTGAGTGGGTTATTTTTTAAAGCTGCAAGGGCGATTTTTTTAAGCTTTATCAAAAAACATGGACTGGAAGAGTCAGCAGGTTGGGGAATCTGCTTTAATATCTGCAGTATTACAGTTATGGATACAACATTGTGACATTACAGCATGCTGAAAACTCAAACCATTTAGATTAAGTGAACTGTTACTGCAAAAACACACATTACTCAGTTGTAACAGTAAATAAACGTTAAAGGAATAAAAACACACTACTCATTAAACAGACACTTGTTTATTTAAAAAGTTAAAAAATTCATAAACCAACCATGACTATTCAGAAAGAAAACTTAAATAAAATCTACATACCACATACAAGCCAAGTATAAAATTAAGACTTTTTATTGTCAATTAAAGCTAAAGCAAAGAAAAAAAAAAACTACATACTGTACCCTAGTACTACATACTGCACACTAGCAAATTAACTCTAAACAAAGAAAAACACAAAATTACAAACTGCACCCTAGTACTTTATACTGCACACTAGTACACTAAATCACTTTTTTAAAAGTGTATTTTGAATTTGATTTTATGGCTTGAGGAAGTGCCTGATTTGAAACAATATTTGAGTAAAAAAGTCACATTTCATCCGGTAATTTACAGTCATCATTAGTTCAGCTTTTAACAAGTCCACACTACATCGGTTTCGCACATCTGTCCATTTACCTTTCACCAAAGAAAAAAACTCTTTCTGCAAATGTGCTTGAGGTCGGTATAGATAAAACCCTAGCAATTACCGGATATAGTGTAGTCAGTTCAGGCCCTTCTTTAAAAAGCTTCAGCCACTTCTCTCCTGGGGTCAAGCTTGTGTTACATAACTGTTCGAGAAATGGCCTAATTGCCAAGTAGTCCCTAAAAAGATAATCTTCATCTACATCCTGCAGACTCAGGGCAGTGGTCACATTAAGTAAGTTACTGAAAGCAAAGGGCTCAGTTACACATAATTTAGATAGTGTAAACAAGTAGTTGCTTTCAGTATAATCAAACCACTGTTCCAGGTATTTCACTGTCTATGTCAATGTCTCCAAGAACACAATGAAGTGTCTTTTCAGTTTGTTAGCAGAAGTGCTAGCTAATGTGCTCATAAGTGCCCTAAGTTTCCCTCCAAAGAAAGCACCTTCAGCTCTTGCCTGCAGTTTTTGCTTCAGAGAGACCATTACACAAAATGTTTCCATGGCAGTAAGTGCTGATTTTTCTAATGTACATATATGTTCATTAAAATCAACAAGAACAGCACAGAGAAAGTGCAAATAGTACTGGGGCAGCGTAGGCAATTCATTCTCACCATGCTCATTAGCTGAAAAGTACTGCCATATCTACCGGGGGGGGGGTCTCCTCTTCTCCCTGGGAGAGGAAATAGTACAAGAGCACTGGGAGATTTTCCACTACTCTTTCAATGGCTGGGAGTAGTGACAGCAACCTTGTTGGCACATGTTTTAACAGACTCTCAAATTCCATGCCACAAAACTCAAAGAAGTCTTTCAAGTCTCTTGTCCTTGTGGCAGAACCTGAGAATTGGCTGAAAAGTTTCATTACAAATACTTCCATGTCGTACAGTAGTTGTGCTGCAGCTTTTTTGGCTGCATTGTGAATGATGTGGGCAACACAGTTAGCCTTCTGGAGTGAAGGGCACTTTTCTTTTAATCTGGTAAACACACCAGATTTCTTCCCATAGTTCACACTGGCATTATCAACCCCATAAGCTGAAATGCTGTTCCAGGGCAAGGAGTGCCTTTCCATAATGTTGGAAATTTGCTGTGAAATAGCCTGTGCAGATTCATCAGGGTCTTCATAGAAGTCCAAAAGGCCATTCACCACCCCTTCTTCTTTAGAAAAATACCTCACAACAAGTGGAAATAATTTTATGTTCCCCTAGTTGGAAGCATCTGATGAAATTGCAAATGAAGTGCCTGGTTTTTGAAGGTCATGCAGGAGGAATTCCAATGAGTGCGGTCCCAAAACATTTCCGACTATAGCTTCAGCCTTGGTTCTTCCACAAGATAGTTTCTTTGCAGTGTCCATGTCAGTGTACAACTGGCTGGTCAACTTTACTGTACAGTCCAAGCTGTTATAGGAAATATTGTGCTTAACAGCATGGTTCATAGGTTCATACTAGGCTATCTGCCCTAGGGCATTTATAAGCCTAGCCAGAATGTGTTTGGCTTTCGCCACCCATTTTAAATTTATTTTGCTATGCCCTTTTTCGAGGTTAGTATACTGTGCCTCTGTCTAACAGTGACACAGAAGTGATACCCTGGGTAAACCTACGATCTCCCATCCACTCATCAAAATTCCTCTTGAAGAGAGTCAATGAGGGACTCTGCCTAACCTGGACTGGGATTTTATTCCAGAGTGAAGAGAGCCTCTGGGTTATGAATCTGTCCCTCCAGCATGTCCTATTTATTTCAATGCTGAGGTTCAAGTCTCTCGAGTGCGTAGCTTGATGGGATTTGGATTTTCTGAGGTGCAGCATGTCCATTAATTCCGGGTTGGACATGGCTTTATACGTCAGGCACAGATCGCCTCTGAAAAGGCGGTATGCCACTGAGTAGAGCTGGAGTTTCTTTAACCGGGCAGCATATGGCATCTGTTTGAGCCCTCTGATCCTCTTGGTGAGGTACTTTTGGGGTCTTTCCAGTTGCTGCAGGTGTCTGGTAAGGTACATCCCAAAAGGGGCATTGTACTCAATTATGGGCCTGATGAGGGATGAGTAAAGAGGCAATCATTGCACCTCAGAGGCTTCTGCTGCAATGATCCTAAGTTCTGGTCCCTCAAGGTTTGCGTTCCTTGCCCACTTTGTCATCAGGTGACTGGATTTAGCTTGAAGAATAGCAGTCTTGTGTTGTTCAGTTGCCTCATGTCGTGCGACATCATTTCTTCCACCGTGGGTCACTAGAAATTCTCTCTTGCAGTACCTGTAGAATGCTTTAACATCACTGCATCTCTCGATCCAGTCGAATTCTGTTTTCCAAACATCCTGCCACTTGCACATTCTCTTGCTGCTGGTTGACTGTGATGAAGCTGCTGCTCTCTTCATGCTTGAATCTGTACTTACCTGATATGCAACATATTTACCAAAACTGTGTTAGTAAAGTGCCGTAACATACTGCTGCACAGCACAAATGAACTGGCTCAAAAAACATTGGCACATGAAAGAACTGGCTCGAAAAACACTGGCACACAAAAGAACTGGCTCGAAAAACATTGGCATGCAAAAGAACTGGCTCGCAAAACATTGGCACGCAAAAGAACTAGCTCGAAAAACATTGGCATGCAAAAGAACAGGCTCAAAAAACATTGGCACGCAAAAGAACTGGCTCGAAAAACATTGGCACGCAAAAGAACTGGCTTGAAAAACATTGGCACGTGAAAGAACTGGCTTCAAAAGCATTGGCATGCGAAAGAACTGGCTTAAAAAACATTGGCACTTGAAAGAACTGGCTTGAAAAACATTGGCATGCGAAAGAACTGGCTTAAAAAACATTGGCATGTGAAAGAACTGGCTTGAAAAACATTGGCACTTGAAAGAACTGGCTTGAAAAACATTGGCATGCGAAAAAATGGCTGGAAAAACAGTGGCACTCAAAAAAATGTCTTGAAAAACAGTGGCACTAAAAAAAACTGGCTTGAAAAACAGTGGCACTTGAAAAAAACTGGCTTGAAAAACATTGGCACTCGAACTGGCTCAAAAAACATTGGCATGCGAAAGAACTGAGGAATGGAGCAGAAAAGAGTTATTATAAACAGTTTGAAAAAGGTCAAATAGTAAATGAGGTAATGTATGGGGCATTTTGGTCATTGAAAACTAACATTAACACAGCTTGTAGAAAATGAAATGCATTATTTTTACCACCGAACATGCCCACCTCACCCCACCCCTCAAGAAAAGAAGTTAACCAAATTCACTGAACCAAAAAAGCACTAAAATGAATGAGAATGCACAGTGGATACCATAGACCTGATTTAGCTTTTGACCACAGCAGTTAAAAGAAATGTATGGCACTAATTTACACAGCGCAATGATATATTAATGAACATGCCCAACAGCAGCACTGGTCGTAATCGGATTATAATGAAAATAGTACATTGTAAGTTTATTGAAGACAACACTAAAACACAAAATACAAACTTTGCTACTTATAAAAGCAAACTACCCTGTAACAACGACATGGTTTAGCACAGTCTCAAATACACTGCATTACCTTCTGAGCATGCATCCACAAAAAAAAAGAAATAAACAGGAAAAAAGTCTGTAAAAATTTTACCTTTTAAAAATACTTCTTGCAAGAGAAGTAAAATAAACTACAATGTACAGCAGACTCCATGGGCTCCTTTTACTTCACAACATAGCAATTAAGAGTAATTTACCTAGCACAGCGACGCAATAAACAGGCCCAAGTAAAAGCAGCACACCCATATTCACATTACAAGCAAAGCAGAACATGTTAACCTTATTAAAATGCATAAAAAATTAAATGCACACATTTACAAGTATAAATGAAAACGATCTTGAAACAGTTTCGGCAAGTTGGCAACATGTACCTACTAGAATAATAAATGCACTACATTAACTGTTAACATTCCCCCTCAAAAGGTAGACTTGTACCACATGCACATTGACTTGCAAGAACTAAAAGGAAAAATTATCCAAACAGTATATCCTAACTTCCTGAAAACAGCATTAAATTGCACACATTTCCACACAAAAAAGTGCAAACTATGCTCAAGCATTTTCTATCTGCAAACAGAAAATATCCAGAAAAAGCTACAATAGAAATACATCACACTAAATTTATATTTCACTGCCCCCCACCAGAAATAAACAACTTCTATACACACAGTTCAGCCTTTTAAAAGCAATGCTTCCAAATCATACCCCCAAGAACAATAACAATTACATAAACATATAGGTTTTATACCTTTAAAAACTACTACTCAAAAATCTCAAAATAACCACTGCACAGATTTAAATACTGCGTATTCCACCCCCATCTACCTCTAAACATTAAAAAATTAAACCACAATATATTCCCATTTTAAACTACTACTCAAAAATCTCAAAACAACCACTGCACAGATTTAAATACTGCATACAACATCCCCATCTACCTCTAAACATTAAAAACTTAAATAAAGCACAATACTCCCATTTTAAATAACTAAAGCCACAAAATACTATGTTATGTACTTACCACTATCACAGTTTTTGCTGGGCTATCTTGCTTCCTTCCTGCTAGAATGGCTAGTTGGATGACTGGCTCTGTCTGCTCAAGTGGCTGGGCTGGCTGGCAGGCTCCCTTGCTGGCTAGCAGGCTCCCTTGCAGGCTGGCTTCTTTGCTGGCTGGCTGGCTTCTTTGCTTGCAGGCTGGCTGGTTTCTTTGCTGGCTGGCTTGGATTAGAAATTTCAGACTTTTTTTTTCCTTTGCAGCTGTAGAGCACTAAGACAAAACTGCTCTACAGCTGCGACCTTTATTGGGCTCTTCTAGGTGAATCCTCACCCCCCTCCAATCCCTGCAGCCAGTTACTGCTTGAATTACACCACCTGGACCTAGCAGGGAATCCCTCTAACTGCAGGTCCCGGTTGGCAATGTAGCCGCATTGCCGTGGAAAACCCGGAAGTATTTTCAGCTTTTCCACAGCAATGGCGAAAAGGGGAAAATGGGACTTTTAAAGTCCCACTGTTGGTGAATGCGGGAAGCGGGATGAGAAGACTCAACCCATGAGTGTCTCGCTGACAACGGGATGGGTGGCAACCGTAGGTGACAAGTGGAGTTTTAGTTGCATTGGTGAGAAAGTTTTTGGCTCTATAAAGCATCCCTAGATTTTGATGAGTTTTCTAATGCAATTTCTTATATAAGATTGTAATCCACTATCACCCCTGAAGTGACTTCAATAGTTGTACTATCAAGATAAAAAAGTAGTAGTTTTGTCTTTTTTTGGGTTTATTGGTTCATAGGTGTGTACTAGCTAGTAGGTGACAAGTGGAGTTTTAGTTGCATTGGTGAGAAAGTTTTTGGCTCTATAAAGCATCCCTAGATTTTGATGAGTTTTCTAATGCAATTTCTTATATAAGATTGTAATCCACTATCACCCCTGAAGTGACTTCAATGGTTGTACTATCAAAATAAAAAAGTAGTAGTTTTGTCTTTTTTTGGGTTTATTGGTTCATAGGTGTGTACTAGATAATGGCCCTGTGGCCTTTACAAGCATAGCCATAGGATTACCCTGGCATAGTGACACCCGACCTTAGTTCTTAGTGCCTCTGTCAAGTAGAGCCACTGGAGTTATCCCTGGAGTGAACTTTCTGTTTCCCATCCACTCATCAAGATTTCTCTTGAAGAGGGTCAGTGACGTGCTCTGCTTGACATGTATAGGAAGTCTGTTCCATAGCATGGGCAGTCTCTGGGTTATGAACCTGTCCCACCATCATGTTCTGTTAATTGTGGTAATGAGGTTGAGGTCTCTGGAGCATGTGGTGCGGAGATATTGGGATTTCTTTAGATGTAGCATTTCTAACAGAGCTGGGTCAGACATGGCTTTGTAAGTCAAGCAGAGATTGCCTCTAAGTAGGTGATATGAGACAGAGAAGAGTTTTTTGAGTCTGTCCATATAGGACAAGTGTTTAAGGCCTAGGATCCTCTTTGTGAGGTACTTTTGTGGCCTCTCCGGTTATTGAAGGTGTTTAGTGAGGTACATGCCAAATGGGGCATTGTACCTGATGATTGGCCTAATGAGGGAAGAGTAGAGGGAGACAATGACCTCTTTGATAGAGATTGTATAAATTAAAATGCTTTCCCCAAAATTATAGTGTGTGTGCAGTAAAAGAAAATATGGCTTGCTTTGCAAGAACAGTTAATTTCTTGTAAATGCTCAGCTTAGATATTAATAACATATAGCTGTGGGCTTACTGTAAATGGCATCCTGTTATAGAAAAAAGGAAGTTGACTTTCTGTGAGCTTTCAGATGCAGAAATAAATGAAATAGGTTCATAGGTTCATAGGTTCATACTAGGCTATCTGCCCTTGGGCATTTATAAGACTAGCCAGAATGTGTTTGGCTTTCGCCACCCATTTTAAATTTATTTTGCTATGCCCTTTTTCGAGGTTAGTATACTGTGCCTCTGTCTAACAGTGACACAGAAGTGATACCCGGGGTAAACCTATGATCTCCCATCCACTCATCAAGATTCCTCTTCAAGAGAGTCAATGAGGGACTCTGCCTAACCTGGACTGGGATTTTATTCCAGAGTGAAGGGAGCCTCTGGGTTATGAATCTGTCCCTCCAGCTTGTCCTATTTATTTCAGTGCTGAGGTTCAAGTCTCTCGAGAGCGTAGCTCGATGGGATTTGGATTTTCTGAGGTGCAGCATGTCCATTAATTCCGGGTTGGACATGGCTTTATACGTCAGGCACAGATCGCCTCTGAACAGGCAGTATGCCACTGAGTAGAGCTGGAGTTTCTTTAACCGGGAAGCATATGGCATCTGTTTGAGCCCTTTGATCCTCTTGGTGAGGTACTTCTGGGGTCTTTCCAGTTGCTGCAGGTGTCTGGTAAGGTACATCCCAAAAGGGGCATTGTACTCAATTATGGGCCTGATGAGGGATGAGTAAAGAGGCATGATGACCTCCCCTGATCTAGATGTGAATCCCTTCATGATTAGGTGGGCTATATAAAATGTTTTTCTAACCACTTTGGCCATGTGGTTGTCAAATGAGAGCTTGCTATCAACTTGGATCCCCAGTTCCCTAATTACTTCTTCTGTACTTAATGGATTACCACCTATGTGGTAATTTGTTGGCACTTTGTTTTTGCCAAAGGGGATGACTATACACTTTAATAAAATACAGACACTTCAAGTGATGCAAAGATGATGTGGAGAGACTTTTTGTGAAGTCTTCAGATACAGTAAGGAAGAAAATAACCAAAGAAAGACATATTTGTCATTTCAACAGAAACTGTCCAGGCTAGAAATAACCATGGACTTTTTCATGACTCAAACAAAAACCAGAAGAAAAACTCACAAGGACATTAAAAATAACATTGTTTGACATTTAAAAGAGTATATAAACTGGACAATATTCTTCACTCTTTAGTGACATCTTTGGACTGAGTGTTCATCGGCCTATAGTTATATGTGTCTAGCTATGTTATAATAGAATTGAAATGATCTCAGACAGTGTAACTGTTTGGACAGATTAAACTATAATGGAAACAGCAGTACAGTGTGAGTCTGGTGATTCTAACGTGTTTCTACAGACAATTTAACACTCTTTCTTCCTGGATGCATAGCCCTTAGTAATGAGATATGCCACATAAAAGGACTTTTTGACCACAGTGGCAATGTGATGATAACAAGAGAGGTTGCTGTCAACCTGTGTTCCCAGATCTCTTATAATGCCTTCTGTGCTCAGTGGATTACCATCAATGTGGTAATTCATGGGAACCGTGTTTTTTCCAAAGGTGATGATGACACATTTTTTGGCATTGAGCTTAAGACCATGGTTCTGACACCAGTTGTTGGTCTGAGTGAGGTCATTCTGTAGGATGTCAACATCACTTGGGGAGTTAATAATAGCTCCCAACTTGCAATCATCTGTGAACTTTGTCAGCCAGAGTCCCTTTGTGTTGGTCTGGAATTCAGAGAAGTAGATACCAAACAGGAGAGGACCAAGAACCGAACCCTGTGGGACACCACTCATGACTAGTTGGCAGTCTGACTTGGAGTCAGCTACTTTCACACTGTGGGTTCTATCTGTGAGCCAGTTTGCCACCCACCTAGTGATAGAGGGGTTGCTGCTAAGCTTAGTGAGTTTTTCTATGTTTCCTGTGTGGGGGAATGGTACCAAAAGCCTTGGCAAGATCAAGGAAGGCTCTATGAACCACCTTGCCTTCATCCACAGCTCTGGTGACTGAATCAAGGAAGTCGATCAAGTTGAGCAGGCATAATCTACCCTTCTGTGAAGATTGGGGAAGATGGGTGAAGGCTGGCAGCCTAGCCAAGTAGAATTTGCTACATAATTCTGGCATTTGTAAATATAAATATAAAATACATGCTTGTTTCTTAAATGAAAGAAAACACTGTAAAATGTGAACTTCAAGATTGTAGCAAAATTGCCATCTGCTGTAAGGAAAACTAAGCCAAGCATTTCAAATCTTCTTCTTTCGGCTGCTCCCATTAGGGGTCGCCACAGCAGATCAACTGTTTCCATTTCCTTCTGTCCTCTGCATCTTGCTCTGTCACACCAACCACCTGCATATCCTCTCTCACCAAATCCATAAACCTTATCTTAGGCCTTCCTCTTTTCCTGTTACCTGGCAGCTTCAGCCTTAGCATCTTTTTCCCAATACACTCTGCATCCCTCCTCAGCACATGTCCAAACCAACGTAATCTTACCTCTCTGGCTTTGTCTCCAAACCTTCCAACATGGGCTGACCCTCTAATATGCTTATTCCTAATCCTGTCCATCTTCATCACACCCAGTGCAAATCTTAACATCTTCAACTCTGCCACGTCAAGCTCTGACTCCTGCCTTTCTGTCAATGCCACTGTCTCCAACCCATATAACATAGCTGGTCTCACTACCCTCTTGTAGACCTTCCCTTTCACTCTTACTGGTACTTGTCTGTCACAAATTACTCCTGACACTCTTCTCCACCCATTCCATCCTACCTGTACTCTCTTCTTCAGCTCTCTTCCACACTCACCATTACTCTGAACTGTTGATCCCAAGTACTTAAACTCATTCACCTTCGCCACCTCTACTCCCTGCATCCTTACCATTCCTCTATCCTTCTCTCATTCACACACATATATTCTGTCTTAGTCCAGCTGACATTCATTCCTCTTCTCTCTAGAGCATATCTCCACCTCTCCAGGGTCTCCTCCACCTGTTCCCTACTCTCACTACAGATCACAATGTCATCTGCAAGCATCATAGTCAACGGGGACTCCTGTCTGATCTCGTCTGTCAACCTGTCCATCACCATTGCAAATAAGAAAGGGCTCAGAGCTGATCCTTGATGTAATCCCACCTCCACCTTAAATGCATCCATCACTCCCACTGCAGACTTCACCACTGTCACACTACCCTCGTACATATCTTGTACCACTCTTACATGCTTCTCTGACACGCCCAACTTCCTCATACAATACCACAACTCCTCTCTAGGCACTCTGTCATATGCTTTCTCTAAATCCACAAAGACACAATGCAACTCCTTCTGACCTTCTCTGTACTTCTCCATCAACACTCTCAGAGCAAACATTGCATCTGTAGTGCTCTTTCCTGGCATGAAACCATACTGCTGATCACTAATCATCACCTCCCTTCTTAACCTAGCTTCCACTACTCTTTCCCATAACTTCATGCTGTGACTGATCAGTTTAATCCCTCTGTAGTTACTACAGCTCTGCACATCACCCTTATTCTTAAAAATCGGTACCAAAACACTTTTTCTCCATTCCTCAGGCATCCTCTCACTTTCCAAGATTTCATTAAACAATCTAGTTAAAAACTCCACTGCCATTTCACCTAAACACCTCCATGCTTCCACAAGTATGTCATCTGGACCAACAGCCTTTCCGTTCTTCATCCTCTTCATAGCTATCCTTACTTCCTCCTTGCTAATCCACTGCACTTCATGATTCACTATCCGCACATCATCCAACCTTCTCTCCCTCTCATTCTCTTCATTCATCATCCCCTCAAAGTACTCTTTCCATCTGCTCAACACACTCTCCTTGCTTGTGAGTACATTTCCCTCATTATCCTTTATCACCCTTACCTGCTGCACATCTTTATAATTTTAATTTTAAAGAACATTTGAAGCCAAGCATTTCAAATGTTCTTTGAAATTAACATTATGTTTTGTATGTACTTGGAAGTTAAAATTTGAGTCGATTAATCTGGAGTAAGCATCCTACATATTGTTTTAAGGCTAAAGTTAATGACCAGAATTTACATGTGGAATGTCCTTTATTGCTCTAAGTGTAAATGAATGTAAATACAGTTTTGGTGTTGCCTGGGAATCAGGAAAGTGTAAACAAGTGATATAATGTTTTATCAGAACTACAGTTTCAATTTAAACAGTGAGAACCAGAGATTATTAAGCATTTTGATCTTGATATCCAACCGTCAGCGCTGCCTTATGCTCTCTTTATGTAAGTAGTATCTTAGAAGTATGTTTTCTTGTAGAAATAGCTAGGACTATAAAGATTAGACTTAAGTGTTTTTCTGTTATGTCAGAACTGTACTACTGAATTATTTTAAATTTCTGTGTGATCTCTGAACTCTTGAGTGGCATTGTATTGTAGTAGTATTGTCTTGTGTTTTCAGTATTTATTATTAAATATTTTTAAACCCTTTTCAACTGTGGCTGTTTTTTGTAGAGATAAGTTAGCTCTAGAGTACATTGGATATTTATAGAGTTTACTGTCTAAGCCTGTCCTATAGCTTTATCCCTGGGCTATACTACCAATTGGATAATAATATTGCAGAGTAATAATTGGACACCCTTTTAAGGGCCCTTGGGTAGCTGATAAGTATTAGCTGGTGGTGGCAGTAATTATTACCATATATTCTGGGTATAGGGGCACTGCTGGAGAATCTGTGTCAGCCTTTCCCAGGAAGGTTTGTGAAGTTGTATAAATACTTACCTCAAAGTATGTGTGTGTCAGCTGCCTGGGCAGGGACATGAAGCACTGGTGGGACAGAGAGGGTACTGGAGGTTAGCTTGCCAGCTAGGCTGAGATCTGGACCCTATAGCTGTGCCAGTCGGGAGTCCTATTGGGGACCTGGGGAGCAAGGGAGAAACCAGCCCCAGACTGACTGTGATCTCTGCGTGCACTTAAGGGAAATTGTACTTTACTGTGTGTATTTGTTATCCTTTCCTCATATGAGACACTCTCTCTGGTGTTAGTGGTGAGAATTGAGGCTCCTTGATTACTGGACCAGTGCACGGGTGTCACACCTTCACAAAACCAAACTGTGTGGGATCCAGAGTTTCGAGATTCCCTATATCCTTGTTTATTAGGTTCATAATGATGCATTCCATAGCTTTGCATATCAGACTCGTCAGGTTAATGGGGCGATAGTTCCCAGGGTCTGTAGTCGCTCCTCCTTTGTGAAGAGGGATGACTGTAGCAGTGCACCATTTGGTAGAGACAAAGCCTGAGGTGAGGCTGTGATTGAACAGGGCACACAGGTGAGGTGCCAGTTCACTCTGTAGTTCATGCAGAACACAACCAGGAGATATTGTCAGGTCCCATAGAAGCTGTATTCTTGGCCTTGGACAGTGCTGTTTCAACCTGTGCAGCAGTAATATTGGGTGCCTGGCAATCTTCTGGTATTGTGATTGGTCCTTTGGGGGGAGGGAGGGGTAAAGTTGGCACTGAATCTGTTGGCCAGTAAACTGGCAATATCTGTTGGCTCAGTGTAGAAGGTACCATTGTGCAGTAACTCAGAGCAAATCTGGGTATTGCCGTGGAGATTCTTTGCATAACTATAGAAGGCCTTAAGGTTGTCTTTACTATCTGCTGCAATTCTGTTTTCATAGCTAGCTTTAGAGGATTAGAGGATTTGATGAGGGATCTCAACTTTTTGTTGAGGCTGATAAGGGAGTTTTTCCAGTCTTGGGACTTCACCTTATTCTGCATCAGTTTCCGCCTTCTTTTGTAGAGTTTGTTTATGGCAGAGGACCACCAGATTGGCTTCCTTTTTTTGGAGGAGAGCGTCTTGGTTCTACTGGGTATGGCGAGATCCATGCATTTGTGTATGTGTTCGTACAATGCATTGGCGTATGATTCTGCGGACACGCAACTATTTTCCATTTGCATGGGTGCCATGAAGTTAGCCACCTCTGTTTTTAGGAGCCCAAAGTTAGCTTTGCAGAAGTTTTTCATGGTGGTTATCTTTGTGGGGGGAGGGGGGATGTGAATTTTCAAGGTGATTAGTTTGTGTTCAGATCTAACCAGGGAGGAGCTGACTATTGGTGTAGAGCAATGGTCGCCCATGTTAGTAATGACCAGGTCAAGTACGTTGCTACCTGTAGTGGGGGCAAGAACGAGCTGGTCCTCCAGGGCATTGGAATTAATGAACTC
Organism: Protopterus annectens; assembly: GCF_019279795.1. Classification (NCBI taxonomy): domain Eukaryota; kingdom Metazoa; phylum Chordata; order Ceratodontiformes; family Protopteridae; genus Protopterus; species Protopterus annectens. The sequence continues at coordinate 1,551,945,101 of NC_056731.1, read as the reverse complement.
CAGAAAATGTTGGGCAAGTGTATTTGTACATGATAGTTTACCCAGTTAATGGAGGGGTAGTTGAAGTCACCAGGTTGTGAATTAGCCATGTTTCAATGACTGTTAAAGCTTCCTCAGTATTTTTTTCCCACAAAGTAAAGAAATGCCAGTGACTGCAAAGATCTTCGGCTAACTGCACTAAAAAAATGTGTTCTGCTATCAAACAGGTAAAATCCAACTTTCAGAACGCACCTTTCTCGTGAAATATTTAGTAGTACATTTGCCTGAGGCCTGAGCGTCTTCTTCTTTTGGCTTTTCCCGGTTAGGGGTCGCCACAGCAGATAATCGGTCTGCTTATGATTGGCAGTGGAGTTTTACAGTGTCAAGTTGCCAGCCCAGCACCCAACCTTCCATGGAAGGCACACACACGCACTCATGCCTTAGGGCCAATTTAGAGTGTCCAATCCACATACAGCTTGTCTTTGGGATGTGGGAGGAAACTAGAGCACCCAGAGGAAACCCACACGACCACAAGGAGGACATGCAGACTCTGCACAGAAGGCACCCCAGCCAAGGATCAAACCAGAGATCCTCTTGCTGTGAGGTGACAATGCTAACCACTGCACCATCATGGCCACCCAGCACATTTTCCTGAGCATATATTTCCAAATTATAGATGTTAAGTGTTTATGTAAGGTGAAGGACAGACGCAGAGTAGATATATTCACAAACTTGGTAAAAGAAAGACGAGTTATTGCAGTCTTTAGGAGGTAGCTTAGGTAATGAGCAATTATCTAGTTTCTTTTTATATGCTAAACTAGACTGTTTAACACACAGCAATATAGCAAATATGGAGACTCGCCTGTAAAAGTTTGTAATACTTGTATTGAGTATTCATAACGCGTACATGATGAATATTAATGACGGGCGCCTCGTGTCACTACTGTGCGTGAAAAAGTTAACTTCGTAGGCGTGATTACTAAAGGAAAACATCACCCAATGTTTTAACTTGGTTAAGAAAACTTATTGTTGCAGTACTGTAACTGTTGAAAATAAAATCATAATAAAATATGCTGTTTCAGCGATCACAAACGTTATGATTGCTATTAGTGCGGTGATTCCGCCGAACTGTATAGCACACCTGCATAGGCAGAGGCTAACTAGGCGGCCACGGTGGCCGGGCCACCTACGGCACCGTTCTATCAGCGGCACTTTCCAAGTATTTATTTGGTGTAGGTAGACCAGGATGGGGGCACTGGGTAGTGTGGTGGGGGGCACCGTGGAGCCCTTTTGCCTAGGGCACTAGTTGACTTACGGCCGCTCAACTCGGTTTAGTGATTAAAGATGTTTAAGAGCTTATTTCTAATGCCCTGTTTGTAAATCTTCATTTTTACAACCGGTCTGTGCCACTTCTACTTTTTAGCTGTTGTTTTTGTTGAATTTTATGCTTTGTTATTTTTTCTACTACCTCGTGATTGCCATGTACCCATATCCATTTATGGTACGAATACATGTAGTTATGTATACAAATTCACATTACTTGTAATGCAAACGTTCTTACTGTTAATCAAAAAAAAAAAAATCTGCGGCTTTCAGTTTCACTTTCAACAGAGCATATTACAGTTTAGTAAAATGGGAGGATCGATTAAAAGCTGTTCGAAAATGTCACAGTGCAGATGGACTACAATACCCATAAGCGATTGTAAGAAACTACCACGTAGAAAAACTGGCAGCTCTGATCAGCATAGGTCTACTGCAAGAAACAAGCACTGTTAGATTAAGCGTAATTGCACAATAAATAAAACACGGTTATTAACTCTGTAACTATTAATTCACACTGCTGCATCACATGTATGTACAGTAGATGAGGGACGGGACGTCATTATGCTGAACCGCATTGCATTCTGGGGCGCACCTTTTTTGACAGATTGTTTTAATGTACGGTGGGTGAATAGACGAACAGGAGGAGTATCAAAACAAATGGATGCGTCTTCTCATCGTTTTTTAAGCTAAACAGTCGGATGGTGTAGTTTCTCTTCCCAGGCAGATATATTTATTTTTTGGCAGTTTAACAATTTTCCGGGCTGGCAGGACGAGCATTTAAGTTCTCGTCCACAATTACTAGGTTCAAATACGGCGTGCAACATACAATGCCTAGAAAAGATAAAACTACTAAACCGGTACGTGAAATTAAATGATAAATTGTATGGCGGGGTGTAAGCCGTGGCGCCTTTAGGGTCTTTGGGGTCCCTAGACAATCTTACCGTGTTAGGGACCCCGTAATAGCGCTCAGCCTCTTATCTCCAGATTCAAAGACACTTTGTAAAATATTAGTACTCGTACCTCTCAGCAATTCCTGATTTTGATTTAATTATTTGATTTAATTTTTTGATCTTTCCCTTCTAAACCCGTGTAAAACTGATTACTTTTGGAGAAAAGGCGCTGAATTATAGTTACAAGAAATGTATATTGATTCACATTCTTTTTCTGTCAACATTTGAAGTTAATATAGTACTAACATTTAAAAAACTGTTCCTTATTATTTTTGCACTTGTCCCCAATTCATTTGAGAGCTATATTAGCATTAACTGAATTTATAATTTGAATTATGAATAACATGAGTTTTCTGAACTAAAAGAAGTCTGTAACTCTAATTATTGCTATTCTAAATTGTGTTTGCATTTTCTCCCAAAAATCTCCCAAGAGTAGGTAGGACAGACCAAAACTTCCAAGCTGCCCCTGTTTCTGAAACAAAATTTTGCATGATCCCTCATAATTTCCTTAATATTGGTGATTTTTTTTTTTTTTTGAGAAAGGGTAGTGAATTGCACATAATAAGTAATAATAATTAAAGTCATAGGTTCATAGGTAGATACTAGGCTATTTGCCCTAGGGCATTTATAAGCCTAGCCAGAGTCTATTTGGCTTCCGCCTCCCTATTGGATTAGCCTACTGTGCCTCCGTAAAGTAGGTCACAGAAGGTACCCTTTTAAGATTAGTTTACTGTGCCTCTATCTAGCAGGGACACAGAAGAGATCCCAGGGGTGAATTTGCGATTTCCCATCCACGCGTCCAGATTTCGCTTGAAGAGGGTCAGCGAGGGGCTATGTCTAACATGAATTGGGATTCTATTCCAGAGTGAAGGGAGCCTCTGGGAAATGAATCTGTCCCTCCAGCATGTCCTATTTATTTTTGTGCTGAGGTTTAAGTCCCTGGAGCGTGTAGCTCTAAGGGACTTTGATTTTTTGAGGTGGAGCATGTCCATTAATTTGTACGTCAGGCATAGATCACCTCTGAGTAGGCGGTAAGCAACTGAGTAGAGCTGGAGTTTCTTTAGTCGAGCTGCATAGGACATCTGTTTGTAGCCCATGATCCTCTTGATGAGGTACTTTTGGGGTCTCTCAAGTTGCTGCAGGTGTCGGGTAAGGTACATCCCAAAAGGGGCATTGTATTCAATTATGGGCCTGATGAGTGATGAGTAGAGGGGCACAATGACCTCTCTTGATCTAGATGCGAACCCTTTTGTGATAAGGTGGACTATATAGAAGGTCTTTCTAACCACTTTGGCAATGTGATTATCAAAGGAGAGATTGCTATCTATGTTGGTCCCCAAATCTGCAATTACTTCTTTCGTACTTAATGATTACCACCTATGTGGTAATTTGTGGGCACCTTGTTTTTCCCAAAGGGTAAAATAGATTTATTTTGCTTCAGAAAAAGCATGATAATTCTGTTATTATGTCAAATTGTCTATAGGTGTGTACTAGGCAATCTGCCCAAAGGCATTTATAAGCCTAGCCAGAATGTGTTGGCTTTCGCCACCATCTTAGATTAGTTCCCTGGCCTCTGTCCAGCAGAGCCACTGAAGTAATGCCCAGGGTAAACTTTCTCTTTCCCATCCACTCGTCAAGGTTTCTCTTGAAGAGTGTTAGTGAGGACCTCTGCCTAATGTAGATTGGAATCTTGTTCCAGAGCATGGGAAGTCTCTGGGACAGGAATCTATCCCTCCAGCATGTCCTATTTATTGTTGTGGTGAGGTTTAGATCCCTAGAGCGTGTAGCTCGAGGGGATATCGTTTTCTTTAGGTGGAGGATGTCCATCAGTTCTGGGTTGGACATGGCCTTGTATGTCAGGCAGAGGTCACCTCTGAGTAGGCGGTATGCAACTGAGTACAGCTGGAGTTTCTTCAGTCGAGCTGCATAGGGCATCTGTTTGAGGCCAGTGATCCTCTTGGTGAGGTACTTCTGTGGTCTTTCCAGCTGTTGCAGGTGTCTTGTAAGGTACATCCCAAATGGGGCGTTATACTCTATGATGGGTCTGATGAGTGATGCGTAGAGGGGCACAATGACCTCTTTTGATCTGGTTGCAAACCCTTTTGTGATTAGGTCGGCCACATAGAAGGATTTTCTAACCACTTTGGGTCCCCAGATCCCTTATTACGTCTTCATATTTTGGGGGCTACCACCTATGTGGTAGTTTGTGGGTACTTTGTTTTTTCCAAAGGGGGTGACTGCACTTTTTGTCATTTAGCTTGAGGCCATGGTTTTGACACCAGGTATCTGTCTTAGTGAGACCCTTTTGGAGGATGTTTGTGTCAGTTGGAGAGTCAATTATAGCCCCTAGTTTACAGTTGTCTGTGAACGTGGTCAGCCATCTGCGAACTTGGTCAGCCATAGTCCTCCTGTTCTTGCCTGTGCCTCTGAGAAGTGTATGCCGAACAGGAGGGGTCCTAGGACTGAGCCCTGGGGAACGCCACTTGTAACCGGTTTGGAGTCAGACCTAGCTCCTGCAGCTGTTACCATGTGGGGTCTGTCCGTGAGCCAGTTGGCAACCCATCTTGTGATGTAGGGGCTTATGTTCAGGCTGGTGAGCTTGTCTATAACGCCAGAATGGGGAATGGTGTCAAAGGGCTTTGCGAGGTCTAGGTAGGCTGTGTGGACCACCTTTCCCTCGTCTATAGCCTTGGTCCACCAGGTTTAGGAGGCATGATCTGCCCTTAACAAAGCCGAACTGGGTAGGGTCCAGTGTTTGGAGGTTCCCAATGTCTCTGTTAATGAGATCCATGATGATGCGCTCCATAGCCTTGCATACCAAGCTAATCAGGCTTGTAGGGCGATAGTTCCCAGGGTCTGTTGTGGCTCCACCTTTGTGGAGCGGAATAACTGCTGCTGTCCGCCACTCTATGGGCATGTAGATTGTGGAGAGGCTGAGTTTGAACAGTGTGTTTAGGTGAAGGGTTAATTCATCTTTGAGCTCGTGCAGGACACAGCCTGGGACATCGTCCGGTCCCATTGATGCTGTGTCTTTGGCTTTGGAGAGGGCTGTTTTAATCTGAGTGTCTGTGATTTCAGGGGCACTACATTCTTCTGGTATGGTTATGGGCCTTTTTGGGGGTGAGGGGGGGGTGAAGTTTGCACTGAACCTGTCTGCCAGGATGTTGGTGATATCGGTCGGTTCTGTGTATTTTGTGTCATTCTGTACTAACTCTGAGCAGATTTGAGAATTGCCACTTAGATTCTTGACATAGCTAAAGAATGCCTTGTTGTTATCTTTGGAGTCCTTGGCAATTTTTCTTTCAAAGCTAGCGTTGGATGATTTTATGAGGGATCATAGTTTCTTGCTGATACTGATCAGGGATGTCTTCCTGTCTTGGGATTTTACTCTTTTCTGTACTACTTTTCTCCTCCTATTGTACAGCTTGTTTATGGCAGCGGTCCACCAGACTGGTTTCCTTTTCTTGGAGGCATGAGTCTTGGATTTGCTTGGGATAGCACAATCCATGCATTCTTGTAGATGCTCACAGAGTGCATTAGTAAAGGATTTTGCAGCTTGGGCAGAGTTATCCTTTAGCATGGGGGATTTGAAACTTTCCACCTCTATCTTAAGTAACGTGATGTTTGCTTTTGAAAAGTTTTTCACGGTGGTTTCTTTGACCGGGGGTGAGGTCGGAATGTGGATATCCAGAGTGATTCGTTTATGGTAAGATCTAACCAGCGAGGGGTTGGCCTCCGGTGGGGAACACCGGTCGCCCATGTTGGTGATGACCAGGCCCAATATGTTGTCACCACTGGTGGGGGTGTTGACCAGTTGATCCAGGGCTTTTGAGTTTATAACTTCTAGGAAATGTTGGGCAAGGGAGTTTCTCCCAGTTAATGTTTGGGTAATTGAAATCACCCAAAATCAAGGTGTTTGGTAGGACCTTTATGTTTCCCAGTGTTTCCAGAAATGTGGAATGGGGGTCCTGGGACATGGTGGATGATCAGTAGCAAGCTACAATTTGAATTGCAGTTCTGCCTGCTGTTAGTTGCACGTGGATGATCTCTGAAGCTTTGTTCTGTGCCACTAACCTGGAGGTGTGGGTATCCTTGATGAATATGGATACGCCCCTGCCTTATGTATTTCGGTCTGGGTTTTGTGGCCGAAATGTATTGTATGAGTTGTAGCCTGGTAGTGCTGGGGTGCTCTGGGGTGCTCTCTGGAGCTTTAAACCAGGTTTCTGTTACTGCACATATATCGATTTTCTCCATACTGAGGAGTGCCTCGAGTGCGTGCATTTTGAGGTTTAGACCATTTAACAAGGTTGCTGTGGTCTACACTCTTGTGGACAAACCCTTATCAAAACCATCTCTCCATAAGCCCGCCCACGCATTCAGAACACTATGTCTGGACAATTCCCATCAGTTTCTTTTGCCACCCTGGTCAACATGAGCATCTGAGACAGTGTAGCAACTACCTCATGTTTACTGACAGCCCTTTTCTCCTAGCACATAATTCTTCTACTTGCGAGAAATGCATGTACATCAGTAACCTGGAGTCCATGCTCTTTCGTGCCACAGCCAGTACTCCTGACAAAGAGGAGCTTGCCACCACAAACACCACACCACGCAAATCACATAGCCAAGCACAACACACACACACACACACACACACACACCTATGCCGAAGTCCTCAATAAAAACTTACCTAAAAAGCAGAGACCTCCAAAACACACTCACAAACAAACACACACACAACACCAAACAAGCATGTCATCCCAGGCTGACAGACACTGGATCCCCTTTGAATGACACCAGAAGCTTAGCCAATTGTTGACATTGATAATTTTTTCTATATACCATATAGATAACATAATATATGGTATTATTCTTGGTGAGGGCAGGATGCTACTCAGGGTCATACCGGCCTGAGCTACGTGATCAGAGAGCTCTTCCATGTCTCTTTTCATGTAGTCCAGGGAGGTACGGTTCACGTCATTCACACCAACATCCACAATGACAGAGTCGTATTTGTTCTTGTTCTGGAGTGACCTGAGTGCTTGTGTTATGTGGCAGATCCTGGCCCCCGATAGGCAGCTAACAGTAACCTTCTCCTTGTTCAGCCTAGTGAGTGGGACGTCAGTGTGCCTGACTATAGAGTCACCTATTACTGGTGTGTGGGGTATGTTATTTTGCCTTAAAGGTTGTGATTTGCATGGCACACTGGTTTTGTGAAGTACATGTTTCGTGGTTTGTGTTGGGGGGGGGTGGAGGTTGCTTGGATGTCTGCTTTGGAGGTCTCTGTTGCTTTTGCAGATTTTTATTTAGAGCCTCCGAGTACGTTTTCATGTATTTGTGTGCGTTTTTTGCCGGTGCTGGTTTCATATGTCTATGTGAGACTGGTGATCTGATGCAAGTAATTCCTTCTCCTCTTGACTGTCTGGTCCAGTCTTGGATTGAGAGAGCTTAGCCTCCAGTTTGGCTGTATAATTGCATCTCTTGCATGTATTAATGTTTGGTGGTAGGAGGAGAGGGTTGTCTGTGTACATGAGGCAGTTGTAACATTGCCTCAAAATGCCCAGATTCACCAGTTGGACTGGCGAGTACACCTGAAACTGCCCTTTGGACATGCCTGGATAGGTACAGTGAGTTGTTTTACTGATTGGCTGGCAAGGTTGAATAGAGAGCCTTGTCCCTCTCTACAGTATGGGGGGGGGGGGCTAGTGCTAAGGTTTATTAGTGCTTACTATGAGTTTTGAGCAAGTGCCGGGCTGAGAAGTGAATGGTTTGAGTGCTTATGTTGTAAGTTTGTCTAATTCCAAGGGAAAAATTGAAGAGTAGACTTTGTGGAGCCAGGAATAATTATACCCTTGCTACTTAATAGTATTACTGTTTTAAGACTTAATAGTATTACTGTTTTAAGAAATGTCCCTGATTAGTTCTAGATTTGCCTCTGATTTTAGAGGTAGGGGGATGAGAACTATGTACATTTTGAGGAAAAATCAGGGCCAATTCAAAAGTACCCTTTGAGGAACAGTGTGGTCACAGAGCCAAAAGCAAGACTACAGGGCAGGTACTATCAATGTAGTTAATGAAATCAGTCTTTACCTTATGGAGGCAATTTGTCAGAGGGCTGATGAGAACAGAGTTAGTGAAAGCTTGTCCATCAAATTGTCTTCATCCCTTCACTCATGATTACTAGTAGTGCTGCTCCGTATAAGAATATTTTTAAACACCTTGAGCCAGTTATGCAGACCAGTTATAGCAAGGATTTGGGGTGACTTCCATCTAGTGGCAATATAAGTTTAAACCACAGCAGATAGTTCTAAGAGCCGTAGTCTGTAGTGTAGAAATACATGGATGACTGACCTTAAAGAAATACTTATTTGAACATATAGTTTGTACTTTAAAAACTAAGTTTATTCCAGCAGTGTTGGTGCAGAGACAACTTTGATTGCAACCCTGGCGACCTAAGTTTGACTAGCAGCTTGAGCACTTGCTGTAGCTGGTTTTGAGGAGGAGAGGAATGAAGAGGCTGATACCTACACTCCTGTCTTTGGGGGAAGGGAAGTAGGATGTGCTATGGAGGTTTGCCTTTGCGTAGTGTTGCTGGTGGTAAGACTAGAAATCATAGAATAGTGGCTGCCAGGCAGACATGTTTAGGGCAATGACTGGGGAGCTGTCACTGCAGAGGTAAGGCAGTCTCTTTGCAGGATCCTGGGGCTCATCCATATGTTCATGAAGAAAGTCAGCATATCCAGAGAGTTAGGGCAGCCAAGGGTTCTGGTCACTGATGATGACACCACTCCTATCTGGCTTGATAGTCACACCAGGAGGAACAATTGAGCAGCAGAAAGGAGATTTGATGGCCAGAGGTGAGCTGAAAAAAAAATACAAAATAAAAACAAAAATGTGCACATTTATTATGTTCTCACGGCTGCTTAACTTTTGCACATCTGTCTGCAGAGCTATTTCTCTAAATTGTCAGTTGGTGCTAAATATCCCCAGACAGAAACAGTGTATTTTTTCTTGAAAAACAGGTGTTGAGCACAACTTGCACAACAGAGGTTTAAAAGATTGACTCCTTGCATTGGCCACTGTGTTCCCAAAGTGTACTTAGACCTGATCTAACTCTGTGGCTCTTTCTTCCGTCTCCTTAGTACTTAGGATGAAGTGTATGTCAGAGGCTGTCAGTGAGGCCTTTTGCTATGTGAAGCAGACTAAAGGAAAGTTTTTTTTTTTTTTTAAATGGGGTCTTTGCTATCACACAATAATTACAGAAGCATCTGTGATCTTTCCTCCATATCCCTGTTTATCCTTCAGTTGTTGAACGGATTCAAAGATCCTCTTCCCTGATATTTTCCAGACAAGGTCACATAATCTTTGGTTTCCATTCCTGTTTTAATTTTGGGCAGCCCAACAAAGAAATTGCCTTTCCTTATGTATTCTGTTCTGGGGTGACTTTTTCCAGTACAGTCATAGCCATGAATTAGCTTCATATTCTCTGCCAGCTCTTCAGAATTGCTAAGGATTTCCATTCCAACTTAAAGCCCAAGAAATTCTAAAATAGTTTGCCGCAAGTATTAAATGACAGCAGCTACACTGAAATAAATGTCTGTTCACATTAACTCCACTAGTATGCCTATTCCTCTGTTGTTTAAAGGGCTGGAAGTTACATACCTAGGCACTCCATCCCTTCTCATTCCAGATAAATTTAGGTTTTAATTTAGAGATTTTAGTTGACCGTTTTGAATTAGAAGGGACTAAGTTATATGTAAATACTTTAAAAGGTAGTGGAACCAGAAACATTTTTACATACACCACTAATGCCAGCAAATTAAATTTGATTTTTTCTTCTGGACCTTTCCCATATGGCCTTAAGATTAGTGTTTATTTTTGAATGTTGGCTGTAATTAGTGTAGGTTCCCACAGTTACATAGATCATAAGCTTATACACTTGGTAGCGTTGTGGCCTCACAGTAAGACGCTGTCCAGTTCGATTCTCAGCTAGAGCGTCTTCTGCGTGGAGACATGCGTGAATGGGCGTAGCTTCATTGAGGGTTGTGCATCAGGGCTGGCAACTCGGCATGTAAAAATCAACTGCCAATCATTAGCAGACCGGAGTTCCGCTGTGGTGACCCCTAACCGGGAAAAGCCGAAAGACACAACAACATATACTTTGCTCTTCATTTTGCAGGCTGACACATTCTTCAGAACCAACTCTACTGGAGTGTTTTGACCCACAAAATGCCACTCTTGGGTTCTGAGTTAAAAACAAGACACTTGTTTGCAAGTATAAAGACGTTAGTTTTAACTACGTATATCTCCCAACCATGTAACTTACTAGACATCTGCAGCATTCCAGTGAGTAGGTCTGCGGCTGTCAGAAGGAAGGCAGGAGACAGCAGACATCCTTACCTGCTGCCTCAATAAAGATCAAAGGTTTCTGAGAATTTGGTAGTTATGAGTACTGTATTTGCAGAGGCTGAGTATAACACCTTAGCTTCTTGCAGAAAATTCTTGAGAAATTCTATTACTTCACCATTGTATAGAGTTAAATCCCTTTCAGGGTCAACCAGTATTGCAGCTGCTGGTTCAGGGAGATTCTTCAACCTACATTGTCCTAAGGTGGGCAGTGCTTGAGCACCCTATGAGAGAACTTGCTTCCACCACCCCCAGCTAAGGAAACCACAGTAAAAGACTTTTCTAAAGCAAACTTCACCTTACTTAAGACAGAGGTGGTAAGTTTCATAGCCCCCACGGTAAAGGATAACGCAGCCTAAGATGCAGAAACCTTTACAAATGCACTCTATGAGCACCTACAAGGATGCATGGATTGTGCCATCCCTAGCAAAACCAGGACTCACTCCTCCAAGAGAAGGAAACTTTGGTGGACCCCTGCAATAAAGAGGCTATACAATAGAAGGAGGAAACTAGTTCAGGAAAAAAAGCAAATCCCAAGAAGGAAAGACATCCCTGATCAGTATCAGTAAGAAACTAAGGTCCCTCATGAAATCATCCAAGGCTAACTTCGAAAGAAAAATAGCCAAGGATTCAAAAGATAACCACAAAGCCTTCTTTAGCTATGTTAAGAATCTAAGTGGCAACTCGCAGATATGCACTGAACTAGTGCAAAATAGCACAAAATATACTGAATCTACTGATATTGCCAACATCCTGGCAGATAGATTCAGTGCAAACTTCACCCCCCCTCACCTCCAAAAGGGCCCACAACAGTACTGGAAAAGTGTAGTGTCCCAAAAATCACAGACGCACAGGTGAAAACAGCCCTTTCAAAAGCCAAAAACACAGCGTCAATGGGACCAGATGGTGTCCCAGGCTGCGTCTTGCAAGAACTATAGAACAAACTAACCCCCCACCTAAACACACGCTGTTCATCCTCAGCCTCTCCACAGGCTACGTGCCCATAGAATGGCGCACAGCAATGGTTATTCCTCTCCACAAAGGAAGGGCCACAACTGACGTTGGTAACTATCACCCCATAAGTCTGACTAGCCTAGTCTGCAAGGCTATGGAGCGCATCATAGAACTCATTAACAAGGATGTTGGGAACCTCCAAACACTTGACCCAACCCATTTCGACTTTGTTAAGGGCAGATCATGCCTACTAAACTGGGTTGATTTCTTCGAGACAGTCACCAAGACCGTAGACGAGGGAAAAGTGGTTCACACAGCCTATTTTGACCTCACCAAGGCTTTTTACACCATTCCCCACTCGAGTATTACAGAAAAACTCACCAGCCTGAACATAAATTCCTATGAGATGGGTTGCCAACTGGCTTACAGACAGAACTCACACGGTAAGAATAGCGGGCTCCAGGTCCGACTCTAATCCAGTCACAAGTGGTGTCCTGCAAGGCTTGGTCCTGGGAGCCCTACTGTTCGGCATATACTTCTCAGAAGTACAGGCAAACACAGGAGGACTATGGCTAACCAAGTTCGCCTATGACTGCAAACTGGGAGCCATAATTGACTCTCCGGCTGACACGGACATCCTCCAAAAGGGCCTTACTGAGACTGGCACCTGGTCTCAAAGTCATGGCCTCAAGCTAAATGCCAAAAAATGCATAGTCATCCCATTTGGGAAAAACAAAACACTCACGTATTGCCACATATGTGGCAGCCACCTTAATACAGAAGAGGTAATAAGAGATCTGGGGACCCAGGTAGATACTAATCACTCCTTTGACAATCATATTGCCAAAGTAGTTAAGAAATCCTTCTATGTGGCCCATCTAATTACTAAAGGGTTTGCATCTAGAAATAAAGAGGTTATAGTGCCCCTCTACTTGTCACTCATTAGACCCATCATAGAGTACAATGCCCGATTTGGGATGTACCTCACAAGACACTTCCAACAGCTGGAAAGACCACAAAAGTACCTCACCAAGAGGATTACTGGCCTCAAACTGCAGCCCAACTGAAAAAACTCCAACTGTTCTCAGTGGCATATCAGTTACTCAGTGGTGGTCTCTGCCTGACTTACAAAGCCATGTCCAACTCAGAATTGATGGACATGCTCCACCTAAAGAAATCCAAGTTACTGTGAGCCACATGCTTCAGTGAGCTAAACAACAATAAATAGAACATGCTGGAGGGATAGATTCCTGTCACAGAGACTCCCCATGCTTTGGAACAAAATTCCAAATTACATCAGGCAGAGCCCCTAACTAACACTCTTCAAGAGAAACTTTGACGAGTGGATGGGTAACAGAAAATACACCCCTGGGATCACTTCATTGGCTCTGCTTGACAGAGGATCAGTTAATTAATCAATGGGGCAGCGAAAGCCGACAAACTCTGGCTAGGCTTATAAATGCCCTTGGGCAGATAGCCTAGTACCTTCCTATGAACCTATTTAAAGAAATTTAATAGTGGGTAAGATAGGTTTCAGTTCTTCAAGAAGGCTGTGGGCATAGAACTTTAAATCATCATTAGTTAATGAATTAGGGTGATATTTTGTGACCAACTGAGATTTATTTTCACCAGTTAGGACAAAATTATCACACAGACTCTGGAAGATAAGTAGATTATGTTCGTTTGCTGAAAATTGCATAGTACTCCTGCAAAGACATTTCTCTGAATTTGTGTAGAGCTGATAAAGCAGAGTTAATTTCCTGGCTGTGTTGGATTCTATAACCATCTGATGTATAAACTGATAAGTATACTTTTTTTGCACTTGTTTTGTACCGTACAGGAATTATATATTTGCTTTGTTGTTTGTGTCCTATTTTTGTCTGCACAGTTTGTTTCTCAGGGTAGTTCAGTAGCTAATTTCTGGTGGTGGTTGACTTTGCTTTCATTTGAGCCAGCCCACCTTAGGTATTTAGCTATTAGCCAGCATTCTGTTTTATCTGATAGCCTGAGGTGTATTCTCTGTGTAGTACTCCTACAAAGACTTGCATTTCTCTGAATTTGTGCAGAGCTGATAAAGCAGGGTTAATCTCCTGGCTGTGCTGGATTCTGTAACCATCTGAAATGTAAACTGTTAAGTATACTTTTTTTGCACTTGTTTTGTACTGTACAGCAATTGTGTATTTGTTTTGTTGTCTGTGTCTTATTTTGTCTGCACAGTTTGTTTTTCCTGCCCTCCCACTCAAGTGTTGTTGTCTTAAACCTGATGGGTTTGGAATTGCATACCTCTGCTGTTAATTTGATTTTGGACACTCATCTGAGTGCAGTGAGATCATTTGGGTAGGACTACCCCTTTAGTTCCTTAATCTTGTACTGTCTTCTGTTTCCTCCTTCTCCACTTAAAAAAAAACAAAAACAAAATTTACACTTTATTCAGCTGCTTTTACTGTAATTGCGTACTTCCTACTTTATTACCTTATTTTTGCTGTGTGCTCAATTGTGTTTTATTTTGCTGCATTTATTACCGCTTGTTAGTAGCCTAATTAAATATATCTGTTATTCTAGCATGTTCGTTTTGGTTTTAGCACTTGTGCTTGAGGCCAGTTACTTCTTTACATTTAACAAGGTTGCTGTGGTCTACACTCTTGTGGACAACCCCTTATCAAAACCATCTCTCCATAAGTCTGCCCAAGCATCCAGAGCACTGTCTGAACAATTCCCATCAGTTTCTTTTGCCACTTTGGCAACATGAGCATCTGAGACAGTGTAGCAACTACCTCATGTTTACTGACAGCCCTGTTCTCCTAGCACATAATTCTTCTACTTGCGAGAAATGCATGTACATCAGTAACCTAGAGTCCATGCTCTCTCGTGCCACAGCCAGTACCCCTGACAAAGAGGAGATTGCCACCACAAACACCACACCACACAAATCACATAGCCAAGCACAACACACACACACCTATGATGAAGTCCTCAATAAAAACTTACCTAAACAGCAGAGACCTCCAAAACACACTCACAAACAAACACACACACAACACCAAACACATCACACACAGCAGACAACACACCAGTATCTCACAGACACAGCCCATAAGGCAAAACAATAAATAGTCACAGCCCACAAGACATAACAATAAACCAAACATACTTGTCATTGGTGACTCAATTGTGAGACACACCGATGTCCCCTTCACCAGGCTGAACAAGGAGAAGGTCACAGTCAGTTGTCTATCTGGTTCCAGAATCCATCACATCTTGCACGCTTTTAAGTGTCTCCACAATAAGTACAAGTACAATTCTGTCATTGACCATGTTGATGTGAATGACTTGAGACGTACCTCCCTGGACTATATGAAGAGAGACATAATTGAGCTCTCAGAGTATGTGTCCCAGGCAGGTATCACCCTAGCCCTAAGCAGCATCCTACCTTCACCAAGAATAATACCAATAAAACAGGTATCACCCTAGCCCTAAGCAGCATCCTACCTTCACCAAGAATAATACCAATAAAAAATAATTGACTTCAACAACTGGCTTAGTTTCTGGTGTCATTCCAAGGGGATCCAGTATCTGTCTGCCTGGGATGACATGGTCGACAGGTCTCTATGCTTTGCCAGAGATGGCCTCCACCTGCCACCACTGGGTTTCCAGATCATGGCCAAGGCTCTCGTGTCCCCCATTGTGTCTTTTTTTAAGGAATGTCCCAAAGACAAATCTTCCAACATAAAATATCTGTTGAAAAGCAAATTGAAGGTCATGCTGCATAATGCAAGGAGCCTTAATCAGAAAATGCAGTCACTAGAGGCTCTCCTTGCACTGGAAGATGCAGATGTCTGTACGGTCATGGAAACTTCTTTCAGGGCCACGGACAGCACCCCTGCCTTACCAGGCTTAACTCATTCCACACATTCTGACCCCAAAATGAGGTCAGAAGACTAAGGGTGGTGGAGTCTCTATCCTCATTAAGGACAGACACACCTCCAGACTGGTTTGCCAGCATGATGCACTGGAACTACTCCAGGTGAAACTGACAGTTGGCAAGACGCCCATCCAAGTTATAGCCAGCTATAAACCCCCCTCATGACTCAGGATACCCATTCCTCTTACCTGGATTTACTTGACTCCATTAAGTACCTCCTAACACCCTGATCCTTGATGACTTCAACTACCCCACCATAGACTGGATGAACTATTCCAGCACTAATGCACTCAATGATTGCTTGACTTCATCAATTCTAACGCACTAGACCAGCTTGTCTCATCTCCCACAAGGGGAAATAACATTCAGGACTTGGTTCTCACCATCATGGGCGACCGCTGCACCAGTCCCATAGTATGTTCTTCCCTGGTGAGATCAGATCATTGGACTGTCTCATTTGAAGCTTCTATCCCCCCCAACCCCCCCCAAAAGTAATCAAGCTAAAAAAAATATCAAAAGTTGACTACAACATCCTAAGGGAGTGTATCTGTAGCTTCACACCACTGCCCACCTCCGAGGATGCAGACACCTATGCTGAACAGTATGCCAGTGCAGTATACAAACACCTGTACAACTGCATGGACACAGCCATACCCAGTACAACTAAAACCTGCTCCTCAAGGAAAGACAAACCTGGTGGGTGGACATCCTCTATCAACAGGCTTTACAACAACAGGAAGAAACTGTTGTCCAAGGGTAAAAAGGAACATATTCCAAATTGGAAAAATTCCCTCCTTGGCCTCAACAAGCAAATTAGATTACTTGTGAAACCCTGCAAAGCCAATTATGAATAGAAACTAGCCTCTGATACAAAGGAAAACCAAAATGCCTCCTTCAGCTGCCTCAGAAACCTCCACAGCAAAGCCAAGGTTTGTTCCGAATTAGTACTTAGTATCACTTACACCATTCCTGTTGACTTAGCCAACCTGCTAGCAGATAGGTTCAGCACAAACTTCACCTACCTGTCCCCCCCAAAGGCCCTTTTGACATCCCTGATACTTGTCCCACACCTCACATCTCCATGGATCAAGTGCTAAAGGCCCTTTCCAAGGCAAAGAACACAGCTTCCATGGGACCTGATAGTATCCCAGGCTGTATTCCACACCATCTCCAGCAAGAACTGGCTTTGCCATTGTGCACCCTGTTCAACCACAGCCTAAGTGCAGGCTTCATTCCAGCATAAAGGTGGTGCCCTTACTGACCCTGGAAGCTATTGCCCCATTAGCTTGACATGTCTGATCTGTAAAGCCATGGAGTGTATTATTATGGATCTCATAAACAAGGACATAGGCAATCTCCAAGCACTTGACCCCACCCAGTTCAGATTCGTCAAGGGCAGATTTTGCCTGTTGAACCTAGCTGACTTCTTTGAGACTGTCACTAAAGCCCTGCATGATGGAAAGTCAGTGCATACAGCTTACCTTGACCTGGCCAAGGCCTTTGACATAGTCTCCGACTCGGGCATCATCGAAAAGCTAACACAACTGGGTGTAAATTCCTGTCTCATCAGGTGGTTGGCCAACTGGCTCACCCACAGGATGCTCAGAGTCAAAATAGGTGCCTCCACCTCTGATACCAGAACTGTCACTAGTGGAGTTCCCCAGGGATCTGTCCTGGAATCCCTACTGTTTGGCATCTACTTCTCAGAGGTCCAGGTGAAGAAAAAAGGCCTTTGGCTGACTAAGTTTGTGGATGACTGTAAGTTGGGTGCTGTCATTGACTCCCCAAATGATGTTAACATACTGCAAGAGGGTCTCACAGCAACTAATAACTGGTGCCAAAGTCATGTTCTCAAGCTAAACGCAAAAAATAAAAGGCATCATCATACCATTTGGTAAAAATGTGGCCCTTGCTGATTACCACATCAACGGCAACCCCCTAAGCACACAACCTGTGGGGAGAGACCTGGGCACTTAGGTTAATAACCTCACATTCAACCATCGTGTAGCAGCGGTGCTCAGAAAAGCCTTTTACTTGGTTCATCGCATAAGTAAAGGGATTGCATCCAGAAAAAAGGAGGTTATTACTTGTCTATACTCTTCCCATATTAGATCAATAATTGAGTATAATGCCCCGTTTGGTATGTACATCTCCAAATATCCGCACCAACTGGAAAGGCCACTGAAATACTTCACAAAGCGAGAATCTATGCCCTCCAACACCTGTCCTGTGCAGACAGGCTCAAATCACTATCACTCTGTTCGGTATCGTACAGATTGCTCAGGGGTGATCTGTGTTTCTTCTACAAGGCAATCTCAGACCCTGCCCTACTAGAGATGCATCATATCCATAAGTTTAACTCGTCACGCATTACCCACTCGAAAGGCCTGAATCTAATATGTGACATCAACAGAACCTGCTGGAGAGACAGGTTTGTCTCCCAGAGGCTGCCCAGTCTCTGGAATAGACTTCCCATACATGTCAAACAGAGCACCATGCTGACCTTGTACAAGCGTAACATAGATGAATGGATGGGAAACCACAAATTTGTCCCAGGGGTTCCACCTGTGTTCCTCATTGACAGGGGCGACAGGTGCTGACTGAAGTTTCTTTTTGGGGATAAACAGTTGGCTGGGCTTGTAAGAGCCCCAGGGCCATTAGTCTAGTAACCTCCTAGGATCCTAAAAGAAATTGTAACCTAGAGGATGAGACGTGAGCTTAATGTTAAAGTGTAATGTAGTTGATTTTAAGAAACAAGTCTGTCCTACTGACTGTTACATAAATGAGACCCGACTTAAAATAGACAGAGTCAATACAGATCAAGTACCTGTGTCGACAGTGAACTAGCATCATGAATCAGTTTTAGTTAGGAAATCTTTCTTCTTTGCCCCCAATTAATTACTAGGGGTATAGTCTCCAGTTTTAAGGATGTCATAATCCCTAGTGTTATTCCCTCATTAGGCCATTTAGAGAATAAAAAAAGCAAGTAATCAAAATTGACTCCTGGTAGGCCCCATAGGGATTTTGTGACATGTTATAGAAGAAAATTGCCAGGCCTTTCTTCTGCCCCAGTTCTGCTGCTGTCCAGTTCTTCCCCAACCAGGTTAAGAACTCAGGTGTACCAGTTGGTAATCCTGCACACTGACCTCTGTGCTATCAGGCTGGTGTACCATTTGAAGTGCACTGTTCCAAACACATTGTCAAATTAGAAAGACAGTAATGCTTTCTCATTAAAAAAAAGTCCAAGGGCCAAGTTCCTTTAGCTACTAGAAGAAACTAAAAACCATCAAGATTTTTCTGTCCCATACCAGATGCTACATAATGTCTTCCTCAACTTCCAGGCTAAGAAAGTTACAGTTCCACAAGACCTCCTTCACCTCTTAAATACTGATAATACTAAAACCACTCACTTTTTCCAAAGATAAGTTCCTCAACTAAATAATACTGTACCTATGGAAGAAGCTCATCGTGCATGTAAAACAGTTTAACACATTGGCCTTCTTCAGGTTATGCTTTAACAATTGCCTGGGTACTCACAAATTGTCTCCTGTGGTAAATAGTATGGCCCTCATTAAACTGTATGGCAGATCCATTCACTAAGCTCTCTGGGTTGCATGGTTAGGCTCTTTGTGGTTGTTCAGGTCACCTGCATAGTCAAAATGTGGGATGCTCAGCAACTATTCAAGCTCATGAGAATAATGTCTACAGAGACTAGACAAAGTATTAGCACTCACTAATTTCTCTTTCTGACATGGCTCTGTCTAAAAATTAAATCACATACTGTGTTAATTGTCCTTGTTCATTTTCCCACTCTTTGAGATAGACAAGTCTTTGGGTGTCCTTCATATGCTTGTATATGCCTTTGTGCTTTTCAGGTGGCTGGCATCTATCTTTTTACTGATCCATCTCTCTTCTCAGTGATCCTGACAGCCTCTATTTTCTGATCCTGTAGCAGACTCATTGTTAGCCACCTCCATGTCTTCAAATCTCAAGGTTTTGTAGTGATTCTTCACTGGCATGGTTGCATTGATAAGCTGTCTGACTGTAGAGTTTTCCTGCATATGTCTTCATTGTACCCGATCCCTTCATCATGATCGTCACCCCCCTTTTCCCCCATTTTCTACTTCTGGCCAGAATGTCATGTTAACTGTCACTGTGTCTCTCTCTCTCTATTCAGTTGTACACTCCTGCCTTATTCGACATTTATACCTGCCTGTCACAAATCTTCTGTCACGCAATCCATCCACCTTTTTGAGGGTTGCACTTGTTTTCTTTTGCCTTCTTCCTGTTTGTCCCAAACCTTCTTTACCAGATTGTCGTCTGATTTTGTGCACATGTGCCTAAGCCACCATAATCTGTCTCTTTGATCATTTTGGCAATTGGTGCTACTTTGGCTTCTATTCTTGTGTCCTCATTTCTTTGTCTGTCCCACAGTGTGCATTTTACCACCCATCTCAGGCACTTCATTTCCATCACCTGTAGGTTCCTCATCAGCTCTGCCTTTACTGCCCAGGTTTCTGTACCATACAGTAGTACTGGTCTCGCCACTGTTTTGTTCACCTTACCTTTCAGCTTCTTTGGCATTCTTCTGTCACACACTACACCTGACACTCTTTGCCAGTTGGCTGCAGCCCCTCTGATTCTAGATTTGACCTCTTCATTCAAACTTCCCTTCCCCTCAACCACCCCTCCCAGATACTTGAAGCTGTTAACCTGTTCCACTATCTTCTCTTCCAGCTCAATTCTCAGCTTCTTCTAAACTCCACTATTTGCTGCCATTACAACTGTCTTATCTGTACTCAGTTTCATCCCATGTGCCTTAAGTTTTGCATTCCATTCCACTATCCTTTTGTGAAGTTCTTGCTCAGTGTGTGTGTCTGTAATGCTGCATCATCTGCATACAGCAGGTTTGTTGATCTGTTCCCTCTGACCTATTTGCTAATGTAATCCATCATCAACAGTGACCTCAGAGCTGAACCCTGATGTACACCCACTCGGATCCCCTCTGTGAAACTGAACACTGTTCGTACTTGAGTCATTGGGTCCTTGTACATAGCCTGCACTAATTCTACCAATGTTTCTGGGACTTTGAACCACTGCAGGACTGCCCAAATGAGCTTTCTTGGGACCTTATTGTATTCTTTCTCCATGTTTAGAAATGCCCACTTGGACTTTTTTTTTCCCCTCAATTGTTAAACTCACTGCAAACATTGGGTCAGTTGTGTTGCATCCTGATCTAAATCTGAACTGCTCATCTCCCATTTTACTTTCTTATACTCTGCATATCCATTTATGAGTTACTCTTTCCAGAACTTTCATGCAATGTGACAGGAGTTTGATACCATTGTACTGCCCACAGTTGTGGATGCCCCCCCTTGTTCTTGTACACTAGAATGGGTATGCTTATTCACCAGTCATCTGGGATATGCCTTTCTCTCCACACTGCTATGAGTACCCTCAGGAGCTATTTCTCCCCATCTCACCCACCATATTTATCATACCTGCTGTGACCTCATCTAAGCCTGCAGCTTTCCCTGACTACCTTTTCCTTAGTGCTGTTCTTGCTTCTTCTATGGTGGGCTCCATTTCTTGTCTCATCATAGGTTGTGTCTGGGGCAGTACAGCTTCTGTGAGGGTTTCTTCATTCAGAAGCTGCTGGAAATACTCCTTCCATCTGCCTTTGATGTCCTGTGGACTGGTAAACAACCTCTTATGAAGGTATCTTATTTATCTTTCTGTCTTTGCCTTGCAACCTGATGTAGTTCCTTTGGGCCACCTACTGTGTCAATTTCCAGAAGCTGATAGAGTGCCTTTGATGCCCTGTTCTTTGCTGCTGCAGTTCCTTTCTTAGCCTCTTGGTTAGACAACCACTATTCCTTCCTGTCCAGGTCCTTCTTTTCTATCTCCCATTTTTCCTGCACTCCTCCTTTCTTTTAATGACTTCCTGGACTTCTGTATTCTACCACCAGCTTTCCTTGTTTCCATATCTGGCTCGGCCACACAACAGTTCTTTAGTCTTCAAACATGCTGTTTTGAGGTGCTGCCATTTTTCTCCACCTCTTCTTCAACTCCACCTACTTCCTCCTCTTTTTGGAGTGCTAGACCCGTGAGTAATTCCTTGAACTGTTGTACTTTCTCTCTAGTCAACTTCCATGTCTTCAGCCTGGTCTATTTTGACCTTAGAGCGTTCTATGACTGCTTCTTGCAGCTGATTTTGGCAACCAGTAGCTTATGCTGTGGGCTGTTTCACTGTGGATGACTTTGCAGTCACTGATTCTACCCCCTTAGTGCCCTTTCCATACTAGGAGGAAGTCTACCTGAGTTGCATGTTGGCCACTTTTGTATGTGATCTTGTGACTGTGTCTCTTTTTAAACCATGAAACTGCCCCACCCATGTGGACCCAGGCAGCCCACATATCCTGTTCTGTCTGTCCCAATATATATTATCATCATTATCAATCTTACTGTCCTGCTGTATCTGGTAGGTCCTGCAACTGCTGTCTGAACATACTCTTCTCTTCACTGTCACAACCCTGCTGTAGGGCATAGTCTGTGATTATTACTGTCTTGTCATTAGAGTACAGTCTGATTGCCATGAGTCTGCCACTAATTCTGATGACATCCCTCACTACCTCTCTCTCACCACAATTCCCACATCATTTCTAGCCTGTTTTTCTCCTGAGTAGTAGACTCTGGATCCTAAGCCAAGTGGCTCTGCTGCATTGCCCTTCCATCTTGTCGTTTGGATACATAGAATGTCCAGCCTCCTCCTTACCATCTTGTCATCCACTTCCAAGCTCTGTTCTGTCAGTGAACCATGTAGCAATTCTTAGTTCATGTTTGGCAGGTTGATTGGTTTTACGTCCAGCTTTTGCACAACAGAGCTATCCAACTTGGCCCAGACTGCCAGGCTGGGTTGTTGGGCATTATGGCGGGCAAACTGGCCAATTGGAGCACATATGGGTCAACCCACAGATCACAGGCATGAGTATTTACCTGTGTTAAGTGACTGAATCACCTAAAGCCATATTTTACACCATCGATGGCTAGCTTTGCCATAGCACACAGTCTGTGATCCTTGTTCTCCTGTCTTGAAGATACTGTGCACCACAGTAGATGCCTGTGGTTGGTCTGTATAACTCTTCCCCTTATAGGGGACCATGCCGAGGTAGTGCTGCTGCCCACCGCTCCATTCATTGATGAGTTAGAGATGGAAAAAATCAGCATGTTTTTTGGAGGTGGGGGAACCTCAGAAAGACACACGGAGAATATGCAAACTCTCAACAGTCATTGGACAGAAGTCAGGATCAAACCATTATGCCAGCTGGTCTCTTGTACTCCGTCCCTTTTTGATAGGTTATTGGCCATCGTGGGGTTGCTTTGATGTCCAGAAGAGTTTGTGATCAGCACAGATGTAAACTTGTCCAGTTCAGTAATCTTTTTAGGTCTCTCCAGATGCTTTTTCTTAAGAAGGGTTGGTTTGGGTTTTCCCACAGTTATGACATTCATTACAAATTATTTGATCATATTCTTCCCTTAGAAATGAAAGGTCTGCCTATGGGTCTAGAAAGGTTTGAAACTGATTCTTCCATTTTATCTTTGTTTGTGCTGATACCTCATATCATGGAGAGTCTTTTCTAATAGGAAAGTGCTCTTTAATGGCCAAGGAATATAATTTGTGGGCAGTTACTGGGCCAAAATCCTGAAAAAGACAAAATTTGCTGCCACATAATATAAAAGGCTTGCCACTTAAAGAAGAATTTCTTTTTCAGTAAGTTTGAGTTTGAAGATAACCTGTTGCAGTGGAGCATTCAGTGACCCGGTGGCTTAAAGGCTTGGTGGGCTCACTCAGTCATGATGGCCAGGCTGGGGGTCCATATTTATTGTTTGGATAAGATGCGTTTCTAAACAAAAAAAAAATAATAATAATCACATGTATTCATCCGTTGTTTCTGTTCTTTCAGCAGCACTAGGTGGAGATTATTTATAATCTGACCATTTTCAGTGTCTTCCCACTTAATAGCAATCTCTTTAAGGTTCTTTCCTACTTCTGCACTTTGGAGGGACACTTTTCGGCTTTTATCGACTGCATGTTCAGTACCATCTACAGGAAGGCTGATCAGGTGGCGGATTCCTTGATGGCTTACTGATGGGCTGCATGTTCGCTTTTAACTTCAACAGTCTCCTTTAAGATCATAATTACCTGTGCCATGAGATGATGACACTTGGATTTCTGGCTGGTCACCCACATCACAGCCCTCAGACATTGAGTGGTATTAATATAATATTCCTCATGAATCTCTTCAACTAACTGCTGCTGCTTTTCTCAAACTGATTCTTGGGATCTGTGGCGAGTGGTTCGTACAAAAGCTACTGGCAGACCATGGTATTTAGCCAGAGGAATAGGAAAATAGTGGTCTTGAAATGTTAGTTGACTATGCCTCTGAAAATAGCTATTTTTACCATTTCAATCCATTTTTGTGATGCCAGTGAAGCTAGGCATCTGAAGTAGGTAACTTCATTTGTCAGCAACCTGTAGGTATTGGATCCGACCCTGATCCGAGCCGGCAGCTTTCCAAGCTAGATATCCAAGCTCCAAGCTCCTCCCCCTTACCCATAATACCCTGCTACCTCCTCCCAATCCTCAGATCTTGTTTGCAGCAGCTTTGTCAGGCATGAGTTTCTCGAGCTCCTAGCGTTTAGGCGATTAAGTAGATTTTTTTCTCAGAATCTTTCTAGCTTTTGTGTGTGTGGATACTATAATTCCCTAGTTTAAACCCCTGAGTTTTATACTCGTAGTTTAAAGCTTAGTGAACCCTTCCCCTTATAGTGTTTGTGTGGGCGCGTGTGTGTTTTAGTTTAGAAATCATGGCCGAGGCCCCAAAGGCCATTACCCAGCAGATGGCCACACTCAGTGCGTTCTCTGCCTGGGGGTACCACATTTATCATCGGGCTGCCAAATTTGCGCAGCCTTTAACCCCCAGGCCCTGAGGGATAGGAGGAATAAGCTGATTCTGGCGGGTCTCCTACCCACTGAGTTGGCTTCCTCCTCCTCTCCCTCGGTGGCTACAGCCGTGGCTGCTCAGCTTGCTGTCCCCTCTCCCCTGGCTGGGACTCAATCTCCCATTTCTTCCCAGGGAGAGAGAGAGAGGGAGAAAGAGAGGCATAGAAGCCACAAGCGGCGGGCTGACTCTGCCCCGCCTGCTAAGCTGCTCTCCTCACCCCAGAAGGTCTCCGGGCCTTCCTCCCCGCGGCTTCATTCCCCACGTTTTTCCCCGGAGCCGGAGGAGGAGGCCTGACCATCTTCAAGGTCATCGCGGTGGCCCTCCTGGCCAGCTAGGATTCTTCAGGTTGCTGTTTTGTCGTGAGGTTATATAGATGGGCAAACGAGATCTGAGGATTGGGAGGAGGTAGCAGGGTATTATGCGTAAGGGGGAGGAGCTTGGAGCTCAGATCTCTAGCTTGGAAAGCTGCCGGGTTGGATCCGATACCCACAGGTTGCTGACAAATGAAGTTACCTACTCAGATGGAACGTTATGGTGAGTACATAACTTCTTTTTTACGTATCTGCTGACTATCGGAGTAAGAGCATCAGTATTAACAAGGGAGGAGGATAGTTGCATTGGAAACATTAAAAAGGCTTTACTGGTAAAGAGGAAAAACAAGCAGAAGAAGAGGTTGCTTGAAACAGTGGAAGACTGAGACAGAAGAAGAGGTGATGTTGAAGTGTTGGTAGGAGACTATAATAAGAAATGTAAAAACAACACAGGAAAAAAGGAATATAGTAAGGATGGACATTGTGCCAAGTCCCACTTTGAAGACAGATGGACATGTAGTGATTAAGGCAGTAGAAAAAGAAGTATAACTATTCTTGCTGTTATGGTTATGAGACCAGACAGTGGTGGAAAATGCCATAAGGAAGACAATTGATGTTTAACATTTAAGACTGCAAGACCTTTGATAACATGTCATTTTGTTGGTACTGGTGTTCAGTAATGAGCATTAGTTGGTGGACAGGCTGCTTAAAGATGAAGGATTAAGAGCCTATGACATGTGTACTTCCCATGGTGGAGAGCTTGGGGAGCCAGTTGTCCTTGCAGTAATTCCAAACTGTGGTTAGAAGTAGCAGGAGTACACTGTGCTAATTAGAGAAATAGTGATGACCACACCTTACATTCTTCAGGATGGTTACTTCCCTTCCCTTATATAGAGGGCTATATCTTCTGTTTTTCATTTTTTAAGTTTACTGTCCTCCTTCCTGTATATGTTGCATCCTAGTATGTTTATAACCTACACATGATGCTGCATGCATCCTGTTCTGCATTTGTTACAGTACCATAGCATTGCTCTTCTATCAGAGCTGCTAAAGTGGGTAGTTTTTTCAAAGACTCTTAACTTATGGTAGTCATCAACATCAATTTTACTCTGCATTGCTCCTTTTACTCTGTCCATGTGGATTTTATAATTACTTTTCCCAATCTACCACTAATCTCCTCACAGTGTTTTCACTAACAGAGTTTATGTGACTAACCACTTGAATAATTTCAGAAGAAAAGCCAGGACTGCTTTTTACTGCTGTTTTGTACAGCCCCCCTTTGGCTAGTTTAAATGCTTGGTGCTGAAGCACTTACACTGCTTCTAATGGTCTTGTTTCATTTTCTAAACAGATGCAAACTATCACACAGCTGTGGTTTTACATCCCACAAAAGTGGATTCCAAATCCACACTGAAGCCTGGATGTCCTAAGCTCTGCATCATTTGTACATCAGATTGTTGAAATTCATGTTTTGTTGTACCAAACCCTTGTCCATGCTGTAGATATGTGCCATTCCGGAGAGTTTTCATTTGTTCTTCCTTTGACCCCTTCCTGATCTTACAGACTCCTCTTACCTGTTTCTCAGTCAGGTCATTTGCTCATAAATGGAAAATGATAATGGCATCCACCTCCTTTACCTGTGTAGCCAGTCTCACAGGCGTAAGTATCTGCTCCCTTTTCATCTCTGCCATGGCATTGAGCAGGCAACTAAACATCCTGTCTTCTCCCTAGTGGAAATTATACAGTAGAATCCCCCATGAACTGTTGTTTAGTTCTGTGTTGGTGTCCTTTGCCACTGTACTGTGGGCATCTTCTTTGGATGTTCCCAGCATTCTTCTTAGTGTTCACATTTGGTGCTGCTGTAGAAGAATCACTATCTGGCATAACAGCAAGGAAATTTTGGAGAGGTAAAGCTGGAGGGGTTCACAATTACTATGGCACGTTTGGAACAGTCCAGTCATGCTGCATTGTGTCTTCTTGCTGTCTTGTTAATGGCTTATTTGCATTACTTACTAACCATTATTTACATTTAGGGTTGTTTTTATCTTAAGTTACATACTTGGACTTTCTGTGTAATTGTTAAGGCTTGCTGTGGACTTTTCTCATGTGTTTCTGATAAAAGGTTGTCCATGGAACATTCATACAGTTGTTCTTAATGTCATGACAGAAATGGATGATAGCTAAATAAAATGTGCCCATGTATTGTTTGGACATCTGTCTCTCCCCATTTTTGACTTCTTTTAGGAGATTTTTTTTTTTTTACTTATTTTGACCCGAAATATATAACATTTAAACTAGAGGGTCTTCTGTTTTACCATTTTTGCTCATTTTAACATTTTTTAAGTGTTGCTGTCTTTCTACCTTTTAATTTCCTGTAGTGTTTTGAACTTTCATTTCTTGGAAGCATTTTAGCAGTAATCCAGAGTGAGGAATTAAATGTTGTTTACTTCCCAATATCTGTAACATATGCATTGCACTCCTTAATGTTGACCCTAATTTATCTTCATTCTCATTTGTACAGATTATCAAAATATATGGCAGACATAGTTTTCTTTTTGGGTGTACTTCTTAGTTATACAAAGGTAAAGCCTAAGATTTGACCATATTTAATGAATATTTACAACAATCTCTCCGGCAGTATGACTACTGGCAATACCTAAATTTACAAGGTTCACAGGAATCGGAAAGCTATTTCTTTGCATGTATAAGATAGTATCTGAAGTAAGAAGAATGTAAAAGCCTGAAAAAACTAGTGATCTGAAGTAGGAATGTTCATTTGTCTGCAACCTGTGGGTTATGGATCCGATATCGGATCCGAGCCGGCAACTTGTTTCAAGCTAATGGATCCAAGCTCCTAGCCCCTCCCTTCACCCATAATCCCCTGCTAACCCTCCATGACCTCAGATCTAGTTTGCCACTCTTGTGAAGGCTGGATCTTTTTGAGCTCCGTCAGTTAAGTAAAAAAAAAGTTAACTTTTTGAATTATTTCTTGTCAGGAAATATTTTTTTTGTTGTTTAAAGTAATATTATATAGTGTGTCTGTGTTAGGTTCCTTAAATTTTTTATTAATACCCTCCCTTCGCTGGTCGCTAGTGTGTGAGTGTTTGTTGTGTGTCTTTTGGGGCCTGTGTGTGTGTGTAGTTGTCTTTTTCTTCTTTTTTAGTTAAAAAAAACAAAAAGAGAATGGCTGAGGCCCCAAAAGCCATATTTTCTAAATGTACCGAGTGTGGCCATAAGCTCTCCCCAGCTGATGGCCACACTCGGTGCGTTCAGTGCCTTGGGGTTGAACATCTCACCTCGGGCTGTACTATCTGTGCAGCGTTCAACCCCAGGGCACTGAAAGAACAGAGGTTGAAGCTGGTCCTGGCGGGACTTCTACCCCCGGATTCAGCTTCGGCCTCCGCTACTTCTACTACTCCTGTGGCTCCGTCACAGCCTGTGATGGTTGCCACTCCTGCCCCCCTGCCTCCGACTAGGACTCAAACTCCCTCTAAAGTGTCGGAGGACAGGGAGGCCAGGAGGGAGAAACGGAGGTAGAAGCACCACAAGCGGCGGGCCGAGACCTCTGTTTTGGCCCCGCCAGCTAAGCGGGCATCTCCCTCCATTGCTTCTAGGTCTCCTCCTCCTCCGCTCCGATCTCCTTCTTTCTCCCCGGGGCACGAGGAGGAGGAGACCCGATCTCCGTCGAGGTCATCGAGGCGGCATTCCAGGCCTGCCTCGGTGGCCTCTTCGAGATCTACATTTAGTTTATCTGATGCAGACTTGGACCGGATGATGCGAAGGTTCATCCAGGCCCAACTGCAGATGGGAGTGCTCTTGCCTCCCCCCCCCTCAGGGGGGGAGCTCAACACCTTTTCTCCACCCAATTGCTCCTTCTCCGACCCGCTACCTGGGTTTGGAGCGCTCGGAGCTGAGCAGCCTTGGAGCCGGGGGTGGGTCGGCGCCGACAGTACTTGGTACTTCGGATCCGATCCTACCCTCGAGTCTGTCGGATCCGACCTCTCGGAGCCATGGTCCGAGCTTCGGATCTGGGGTATTCAGTGTGCCTTCGGCTCCGTCCAGGTCGGAGCACACTGGTCCCTCTGATCCGACGGTTCGGGCCGGCCTCCGATCCCTTCAACGGATCCGAGTGGGAGCCGACTTTCGGATCCATTGGAGAGTGGCTCTCCCTCGGCATTTGATGTTGTGGAGAGGGCTCTGTTGAGAGCATCCGGACCCCCGGTCCTTGCATCGACTCCTCCCTGCACTCCCTCTCTGCTGGGCCAGGCTTCCATCACCCGGCCAAAGGGACAGCCTGCTTCGATGTCACAGATAGTTCCATTGGAACAGGATGTTGCTGGTGAGGCCTCCTCGGACAGTCCCCCCGAGGAAGCTCCCCGCAAGCATAAGTGCAAAAGGAGGCATGTGGACTCCCCTGAGTCCTTAACTGAGGACACGGACTTGGAGGAAGGGGAAGGCTCCCCAAGATCACCCCCTGAGGATGTCTCCTTTGGAGACATCATGGAGATGCTAAGAATCAGAGGTGGGTGGTCTGCCCCCAAGTCTTCCTCTGACTAGTCCGTGTTTCTGGAGGCATTCGAGGCAGGCCCGTCTACCTCCTGGGTGTCCCCTCCAGCCGATCCCCTGGTGGACCTTATTACCACCAGGGCATGGAAGGATCCGTACACCGTGGAGCCAATACCCAAACGACCGGATAGGATTCTTAGCCCCCCCTCAGACCGGTCTCATTGGAGTAAGGGCCCCCCTGTAGATGCCATGTTGACGGCGGCAGCCAC
The DNA here is from genome assembly GCF_019279795.1 of Protopterus annectens. Taxonomy (NCBI): domain Eukaryota; kingdom Metazoa; phylum Chordata; order Ceratodontiformes; family Protopteridae; genus Protopterus; species Protopterus annectens. The sequence goes on along the minus strand of NC_056731.1, from coordinate 1,551,915,476 downwards.
AAAGAGGGAATTGGCTCAGGAGAGTCCCTCAGTCCATCCACTGAGCAAAGAGTCCTGTTTGATGGATCGCTTAGGGAGGCGAGTCTTTAGTTCAGCGACCTTCTCATTAAGGTCTCTGAACTATATGGCACATGTCATCAGGATGCAGCCGGATCTTATCAAAGAATACGCTGCATCCCCCCCTGAGTCCATGTCGGAGGAGTATAAACAATTGTACTCCACCCGAATGGCCACTCTGAGATCTATTTCAAACACCTCTATGCGGCTATTGTCCCACGCCACAGAGGGAGCCGCTAGGGCCAGCGGAGCAGGCCTAGTCATGAGACGTCAGGCCTGGCTCCGTCATTGCGACTTTACGGAGCCCTTTAAAGCGACCTTCGAACGCCCCTTTGATGGTTCTGCCCTTTTGGCAAAACAGTTCGAGACGCTTGTCCAGAGCGAAGGACGGAAGACGTTGTCTGCTGTCGGAGTCCGCTTCTCTGCTCCCCAGCGGTCCTTTTCAAGGAACCAAAAGGGTCAGAAGAAGATGTGGTTCCGAAAATCACAACATTCCCAACTAGCTCCGGACAACCAGTCCTACCGTGGCAGAGGTGGACAGGGAGAACGTCGCCCTAGGGGCAGAGTGGCTCCGAGAAATTTCGGGTCCAGAGAACCTTTCTCTGAACGGTCCGCGCAGCAACCCTGAGGGGTTGCCCGGCTGCTCCACTCTGGAGGCAGTCGGGGGGCGTTTTTTGAAGCATCTAGCGTCATGGGAGTCCATCACAACAGACCGCTGGGTGCTTCGCATCATATCCAGAGGGTACAAAATACCAATTCTCCATGTCCCCCAATCCAAGAACCTCCCCGATGTACCACCCGATCACAGGGAGGCCGCAGAAATACAGCAGCTTCTAAGAAAAAGAGCCATCCAGCCCGTCCCCCAAGACCAGCTCGGATTAGGGTTCTACTCCAGGTTCTTTTTGGTGCCAAAAAAGACGGGGGATCTGAGACCCATCCCTTTCCCGCTTGAACCTGTCAGTAACCAAAGAAAAATTCCGAATGGTCACTCTTCAATCTATCCTCCCCCTTCTGAGGGAGAACGATTGGATGTGCTGTATAGACCTCAAGGATGCGTATTACCACATCTTAATGGACAAACGATCCAGGAGGTTCCTTCGCTTCCGGCTGGGAGCCAGTCACTGCCAGTTCAGGGTCCTTCCCTTTGGCCTCACCACAGCCCCCCGGGTGTTCACCAAAGTGTTAGCAGTGATTGCGGCCCACCTGAGACTCCAGGGAATTCAGGTCTTCCCGTACCTGGACGACTGGCTCCTGACCGCACCAACAAGGCATCTACTTTGCTCACCCAGAGACTTCTTTCTCCATCTAGCCCCACAACTAGGCATTACTATCAATGTCGGCAAATCCCTACTGGCTCCAACACAGATCATAGAATTTATAGGTGCCAGAATAAACACCAGAGATTTGCGAGCCTTCCTAACTGTGGAGAGAATCAGAAATCTTCAACTTCATGTGCGGGCTATCCTTCTTTCAGAGGCTTCACCAGTGGAATTGATCCTGAGGGCACTAGGCTCCATGGCAGCAGCGATTACACTCCTTCCATGCGCCCGTTTGAACATGCGAGTCCTGCAATGGACTCCGTTAGTGCAGTGGTCCTTCCTATCCCTCCCTCTCCACCATCCCACTGCTATCAGCAAGGCTTGCAGAAGGGCGTTACTATGGTGGCTCCAAGCATCAAACTTCCATACGGGCCGACCCTTCTGCACCTCTCCCCCCATCGCAACGGTGACCACGGACGCTTCCCGCCTCGGGTGGGGGGGGGGCAATACTCAGGCAGGACAGTCCAAGGCACGTGGAACGATACAGAGACCTCCCTGCATATCAACGTTCTGGAGATGAGAGCGGTGCTGTTAGCGTTGCAAGCACTTCAGAGCTTCCTCCCCGCAGGAACGATTGCAATTCACTCGGACAACATGTCAGTGGTCTGGTATATCAACAAACAGGGGGGAACCAGATCTTATCCTCTTTGCTGCGAAGCCATGAGAGTGTGGGAATGTGCGATCTCCACCAACCGCTCTCTGATTGCAACTCACATTCCGGGGAGGACCAACATCCTAGCGGACAAGCTCAGCCGCACCCTTCTTACCCCCTACGAGTGGTCTCTCAATCCTCTAGTAGCGAAGCAGATATTCGCAACATGGGGGCAACCCTGCTGCGATCTTTTTGCATCTCCATCAAATGCCAAATGCGACAATTTCTTCGCTCTAATCCCCCCACCAGGGGAATCTCCAAGAGACGCTCTGGTGCATGCTTGGCCACCCGGTCTACTCTATGCCTATCCTCCTCTTCCAATGATGATACAACTGTTACAGAAAGCCTCGCGGTTGGGGAGCAAAATGATTCTCATTGCCCCATTCTGGCCTCGACAAATTTGGTTCCCTTACCTGTGGTCTCACCATGTGAATCACCCTTGGATTCTAGATCCCATCCCGGATCTCATCTCCCATCCATCGGACTTGCCAACTCCAAACCTGGACAATCTGAAACTGACAGCTTGGTTGCTCCAGTTCCACTCCTAGTTAGGACTCCCGGTATCTCTTCACAAGTCAAAGCCATCCTCGTGGCAGCACATAAGCCCTCCACCAGGAAGGTATATCACAGCAAATGGAAACGTTTTTCCATCTGGGCGGAGCGCCGAGAGCTAGATCCCTTTACGGCTCCTCTTCCATCCATTTTAGACTTCCTAACTGAACTCTTTCAAGAGGGTGCTAGTTGTTCAACTGTCAAAGTGCAATTGGCAGCCTTTTCTCATTGATGTCAGCCAAATTGTGTAAAACCTTTCTCAAGGGTACCTTTTTACTTAGACCTCCTGTAAAAGAAGCCGTACCCACATGGGATCTTACTTTAGTTCTTCAAGCCTTGACTGCTCCACCCTTTGAACCCGCTGCTTCAGTGGACCTCAAATTCTTGTCATGGAAAACGGCATTCCTTGTAGCCATAACTTCAGCGAAAAGAGTGTCGGAACTTCAGGCTCTTTCTGTAAAACCTCCGTACCTGATTTTTTCACCCTGATAGAGTGTACCTCAGGATCAATCCCTCCTTTCTTCCCAAAATAGCATCAGAAACCAACATAAACCAATCCATAAATTTACTGGTTTTCTTCCCTAAATATCAAAATAAGGGTGAATACAAGCTGCACTCATTGGATGTTCATAGGCAGCTTCGTATTTATACCCATAGGACGGCTGGCCATAGACAATCCGACCAGCTGTTCGTTTCCTTTGCCAAATTTAACTTGGGGAAAGCTATCTCTGAAGTATCTTTATCTCGCTGGATTTCCCAATGTATCCTGCTAGCTTATCAAGCCTCGGGTAGACCCGCACCAGAAGGAGTTTGTGCTCATTCCACTCGCTCCATTTCTACTTCTGCGGCTTTCAAGTCTAGAGTTCCTTTGGATGATATTTGTTCTGCAGCCACTTGGGCTTCATCTCATACCTTTATCAACCACTACAAGCTAGACCTGCTTTCTAGAGGGAGGAGGGCATCCTTTGGCTCTGCAGTGCTTCGTAATATCCTTCCATGATGGCCACCCAGGGTGCAGGTAGCTGGGGACTCTGTCCCACAGGTTACAGACAAATGAACATTCCTACTTCAGATTTAGAAGTTATGTACTCACCATAACGTTCCATCTGAGTAGGTAGTTCATTTATCTGCAACCATCCCCCCCTCCTTCCCCCTGACCTTCTTTGGATCTATTAGTTTTTTTTTAGATATCCTTTGTTGGATATATATGGAGAGGCAAACTCGATCTGAGGTCATGGAGGGTTAGCAGGGGATTATGGGTGAAGGGAGGGGCTAGGAGCTCGGATCCATTAGCTTGAAACAAGTTGCCGGCTCGGATCCGATATCGGATCCATAACCCACAGGTTGCAGACAAATGAACTACCTACTCAGATGGAATGTTATGGTGAGTACATAACTTCTAATTGTGTGAAGTGTTGGGTAATGATTAGTAATTCTTTATTTTGTCAGAACAGTTGTTGTTATAGATGCTGATAATGTAGCATTACTTTCTAGGTTTTCTTTGTTTTTTTAATGTACTTGACTGGTGTCTTAATGCATAGCATTCGCAGAAATTAGCAGCCGTATCTAGAATTATGAAGCCGCGGTGGTGCAGCGGTAGTGTTGCCTCACAGCAAGAGGTTCTTCCGTTTGATTCTCGGCTAGAGCCCCTTCTGTGTGGAGTCTGCATGTCCTCCCCGCGGTTGAGTGGCGTTCAAATGACACGTGTGAATGGGCATGCCTTCGTTGAAGGCTGGGTGTCGAGCTGGCACCTCGGCACCGTAAAAATCTACTGCCAATCATTAGCGGACCGGAGTTCCACTGTGGCAACCCCTAACCGGGAAAAGCTGAAAGAAGAAGCAGCCGTATCTAGAATTACTGTATTTGTAATCCCTTGATTGTAATCTGCTGTTTGCTGCTGAATTAATTTTTCAGACACAGTTCACTGGCTTATAGGTTTGATGAACAAGCCCAGGGTCTGTTGTCCATTGAGGAGCTTGATGCTTTGGATCCTGTGCTGAAACTTGTAGGTGCCCATGTATTTCCTTCATGAAGGTATAAATTGATTAACAGAGTTTAAGTGGGGATGGGAGACAGTTTTATTTCATAGGGGTGGACTTTGTTGAGATATGAGGTATGAATTTGTGACATTTCGTGGTATCGTTGATTTTAATTTTTATTGAAGCTGAGTATTGTCCCCTTGTTTTCAGGATAAATGGAAGTATTCTAAGCAAAAAAAAATTGTATAGTGAGGGGTTGTTTAATGCTCTATGTCTGATGCAGCTATCCTCTAATCCATCCATCTACAACTTCTTTTTTCACATTTTACACATTGGGTCGGGGTGTCACTTCACAGTGACAATCGTCTAGAGCCAAGGTTTACACCACCAGGTGGCTAGCCCTGCCACAGTAAATCTTCCACACCAAACACTCGTAAATTTAGTGTGTCCATTCCACCTACTTCATGTCTTTGGAGTGTGGGGGGAAACCCATACAAATACAGGGTGGACATGCAGACTCTGCACAAAAGGCACTTCAGATGAGAATTGAACAGGGGAACCTCTTATTGTGAGGTAACAACACTATCTGCTGTGCCACTCACACCAAACACTCGCAAATTTAGTGTGTCCATTCCACCTACTTCATGTCTGTGGAGTGTGGGGAGGAAATCCACATGAATACAGGGCGGACATGCAGAAGCTGCATTTTTGATATTTTAAGGCAAGACCATTTTTGCTTGACATTCATATGTAATGTTAAGTGTTGTTTGATGGGAGATGGCGTTAGCAGGATTAAGGATAGCGCTCTGAAATTTGCTGTTGTCTACATATTTGATGAAACAGACACTGGAATTAGTTTTGACACCTGAGAAAGATACCCAAAAGGAGTGGACCCAAGATTGACCCTTGAAGGGATTGCACTGGTGATGGGATGGCAAGGATTGGAGTGCTCCTTTTCTTGCCTATTGTGGAAGACAGAGTAGCTAGCTGTGCACTTAAGTCGGTCAGTACATCTTCATTCTCCTTCAGATCTTGGAGTTTGTGATTCTGTAACAGGATATAATACTGAACACTTTGTCACGATTGCAATAAGTTGTAATAAACCTTCGTCCAAGGTGGCGGTCACACACACAGAAATTAGATTAAGTATACAAGATCTATCTTTGACATAACAGTACTGGATTTGGTGATGGAGAAGGAGGTTTTTCTGTTTTTGTCTGAATAATTTTGTCTTTTTTTCCAGCACATTGCACATTGTGCTTGAGACATAAAAAGGTCTTTCGGCTTTTCTCGGTTAGGGGTCGCCACAGCGGAACTCCCGTCCGCTAATGATTGGCAGTGGAGTTTTACAGTGCCGAGTTGCCAGCCCGACGCCCAGCCTTCAAAGAAGGCACGTCCATTCATGCACGCAACTACCTGCATGTCTTTAACGTCACCTGACCACGTGGAGGACATGCAGACTCCACACAGAAGGCGCTCCAGCCGAGAATCGAACGGGAGAACCTCTTGCTGTGAGGCAACAACGTTAACCTCTGCACCACCGCGGCCTATTAAGACATACCGTCTCTAATTATTGGGATCTGTTGAATGGCCACCTTCTTGGATTTGGACAAATAGCCTACTTGTAGATATCAGGGACATAGCCTTTTGTAATGATTTGTAAAGAATTTGTGCAAGCGGATATACTAGACTGTTTTTGATTGCATAAATTAAACTTCCTGCTATCTCATCTAGTCCCATGAGACTTGTATTTCTGATACAGTCTTGGGTGATGATATGTTGCAGGGAGGAAGAATGAATGGGGTTCTCCTTTATGGGCTGAAATTTTCTCCAAATTTATAAGCTAGTATGTTAGCTCTAGCTAAGGATCTTTTGTGTTGATACCAGTTTGTTCTAGCAAACAAACTGTTCTTGATTCTTTCTCTACATTCTTCAAATGTTGAGGTAGATGGCCTTATTATTATCATTACCTGCCTTGATGACAAGTTCTACCTTGAATGAGCCTTTTTTATTGTTTTAATCAGTTGTTAAGGATGGAATTGATCTTAAAATTGTTGTGTTGGATCAAGTTTGAAGACTTTGTATACTCTTTTCTTTGGTGTAGTTATTTGTTTAATTTGTAATGCCACTATTTAAGTTTATCGCATAATTTTTGAATGCATTTTTTTCCTTATGGGGGTGAATTCATCAGTGCAGTTATTTAAATATGGGTGCGGCTAATATAGTCCCAGTTGACTGTTGTAAGCTGATTGTTCAGGACACCTTAGTTGCCATTTGAAAACTTCTTAAAGGTGGTATATTTTTTTATTAGGTTAGATTTAGTGTATATGAAGACAGTCACAGCACTGTGGCCAGCGCAAATATGGGATGGGGCAATATTTTGTTTAGCATAGCCAGTAGGGGTGTTTGTTAGCATGAAATTTAATACCTATACCTCTGGCTGGCATTTATTCAATTTTTTATTAAAGTTTATTAAGTCTGATAGTTGCACACAAATTTTGTGGGGGTATAGTTCTCCCAGTCAGTTTTGGAATTGTGACGATGTGAGGTATTGCCAGCTATGCCAGGAGAAGTAGGGCAGTGGATGTGTAATGTATGCCAGCACAGCAAGCTGAAATTTTGTAAATAATTAATGTCATTTGTATATCAAACTGATTTGTGCTGATTCTTGTGTTGAAAACGTATTTGTAAAGTTGCTTGTGTTAAAAATGTATCACACAAAACTTCTCAGAGTCACTGTTGATGAACACGTGAAATTTGACCTTCATATACAACAAAACATTCAGAAAACACACTTTAAATTAGGTACCCTCTATAGGCAGAATCACTTCCTTAGCCCATCCACAAGAATAACCGTAGCCACAACATACCTACTGCCCTTTCTCCTCTACAGTGCCCCTCTACTTACAAATATACAGAGCTCCACCAAAGTCAAACTTGAAACTTGCTACAAATTTGCAATTAACTCCAAATGCTCCACCCATCACTGCACTATTCTACATTCACTAAAGTGGGGAGAACTACTCAACTACCTCTCCTACCTGCAACTAACCACAGCTCACAAAATACTCTTCAGACCCCTAGACTGTCCTGCCCTAAACTCAACATTCAACTACTGCCACCCAAATAGGTCCCCCATAGATCAGGGTATCAGAAACTCTTACAAGTACACAAATCTAATCTCTCACCTGGCAAGCTCCTTTACTCTCACTCAATAGCTAAGAACTGGAATTATTTGCCTCTAATCATTAGATCAACTTAAACCCCCCATACCCACCTTTCCTTATGCTGGAAATGTGCTTGCACCAAGCCCCCTTAGAATCTCCTAACAACCCCACATCCTGTCACCCCTTGTCTTTGTATTGTAATAGTACTACTGTATGTAGACCTCATACTCTCAGTATGCCATGCACTACTTATACTGATTGTATAAAGTTGTACATTTAGTTAAAAGATTCTCATGTTTAAAACATGTATACAATATCCCTTTGTTATTGAGTGCAGTGTCTTTACAATTTCATTGTAATTTCTTCTTTATAACCAACTGTCATTTTTGTACTGTGGAGCTTTTCTCCCCAGGCCTTCACTGAAAATGGGTCCTGTTTGGCACAGTGGACTATCCCGGTAAACAAAGAGCAAACAAATAAATAAATTAAATAAACATTGTGCCCTGTTGGACAGAAAAAGAAATGTACAAGAGTATTGTAACTGTTTAAATGTATATGTTTTGGGTCTATATCAGATAATCGAATGTTTGAAAGTTCGACTGTCATATGGTCGACAACATATGATCAAACTTTCAAAAGTTTGAATATCTAATAAAAAAAAATCAACTACACAAAACACCTACCTGAACGCTCTAAGAAGGGAGGCAAGCCCCCTGCACCCCCCCTGCTCTTTAAATATACCAACTCCGAGATCGCACTACAGTGCAGAAAAGGGAAATCTTCCCATTCCATGCTGTACGGAGATTTCTGTTACAGTGTTCGAAAATTAAATATCCGACCGTATGGTGTCGACCATATGAGGCTCGAACTTTTGAATGTTTGAACATTCAGTATAGACCCTGTGTTTTAACAGCGAATACTGGAAGAGAAGAGGTTAATTTCAATCTACCTAACTTTGAAAATTGGTTGAAATTAAATTACCTGGATTAGGCCATAAAGGTTGTATCTTACAATTCTCAATGCAGCCAGCAACAAGTCTGTACTAGGAATCTTTCTGCATTATCTTTGGGGGTGAACTAATTACTGCTCTGGAAGGGTGGTGGTTTGAAATTGTTGTATGACTTCCAGGAGCTGCAGCAGATGTGTGTGTATGTGTGTTATTGACACATGTGCTAAATCCTGACCGCTTCTAGCCAAGGGGGATAGCATGGGAACCAGAAGTCAGGTGACCAGATGTATGTGATGTCATTCTGTAATCCATCACTAAAATTGATATTTTAATACTAGGTGAGACTGAAGTCTCATTGCACTCTGTTTTTGGAATCTGACAAGGAAGGAACCCTCACCTAATTCATCTTGCCTTGCTCTAATAAGTGACCAGAAATAGTAATTACTTAGACCAGTCAGGAAAATATAGTGAGATTAGTTAAGTACTGTGTTTCTGTATCTGTGTGAATCTATGCATCTGTGTTATTTTAATATTTCCTGTGATTGAAACTCTGGTGTTTACTGTAAATAGATATTTAGTATGTTCATGTTCCTAGTATTTTCTTATTAAATATATTTAAACTTTTCATTGTGGCTGGTCTTTTAGAGAATATTTTAATCTATGAGAGTAGCAATATATATTTGGTGACAGCTCTAGCTGCTCCTAAAAGCCTTGCTGTTGGTCAGACTACCATTTGTATTGATATTAATCTCACTCAATATAATTGTGTACCCTTGCAAGAGCCTTAGAGTAGCTGGCTTTTGAGTGTCTGGTGGCAGTGTAACTACCTTATAGTCTGGGCAGAGGGGAGCATTGCTAGTAAATGTGGGCCAACCTTTCCCAGGTGTGTGTTTGTGTGTGTGTTTGTGAAAAAAATCAAATCTCAAGGAGTGTATATGTCAGCTGCTTGGAGCAGGGGCAGGAAGCACTGGTTTCACAGAGAGAGTGGTGGAGAATTTGGCTTGGAGATTTGAGGTCTCACCTCTATAGCTGTGCCAGTGGAGAGTTTTACTGGGGACCTAGAGGGAGACAGACAGAGAGAGAAATCCAGACTCTGGAGTGAGTATGTTCCCTTTGTGTTCTTAAGGGAAATTGTGCTTGATGCAGAGAGCTGCATCTGTAAATACTAGGTGTATCCATTTTTGTTCCAAGTGAATGTCCCTCTCCAGTGCCAGTGGTGAGGATTCAGGCTCCTTGATTGCTGACCCAGAGTTGGGATGCTACAGGAATAATTTAAGCCATTGACTATTAAAACATTTATATTGGGAGGATTATAAATTTATCAATGAGTGGTCATGTTCTTGAGGCAACAAGGAGGAAATAAGAAATTATGAAGTTATAGGTTGAGGTGTTTGTTGTAACCTGGGTAATGAATGCATTATGCCTGTGATCTGTTTCTGTACCACCAGTTTGGCATAGAGGGTTAAGATTGTGTGCTACTAGACCTGGATCTTGCAGCAGTCCTGGATTTGATTTCCACAGCTTCGGTTTATCCACTTTGTGATTTTGAGTAAGTCATTTAACCAGACACTGCCCCTTAGTCATCCTTGATGTTGCCTTTGTGAACAGTGGGCTTACTATGTAAATGTAGTTGAGTTTACTCTATAACCTTACGTTTGAATGATTGGCTTATAAAATTAGATGCAACACGTTGTTGGTCATTAGGCCAGGCTAAGTAGAAAGATTGTAACCAGGTATTTGTAGAATGGAGGATGAGCCTTTGAACCATCTCTGTTTAGTAACATATACCCTGATTTCCTGAAAGGCAAAATAAGCCTTTAGGCAGCTTAGTTTTTTTTAAGCTGTGGAAATTGATGAGTTCCACCTTAACCATACTGTTAAATGTTGATTTTGGCTTGGAATGTCTGTTTTTGCTATTGGGGGGCAGTCTGTTTAGTACTGTAATCCCTTTTGAGGAGAGGTGTAGCCCATCCTCAGAAAGCTAAATTGAGCCCCACATATATCTTACAAGTGAGGAGGTACTGAATCTGTGGTCTAAACCGGTAGATGAAACCGTTAAACGTCTGCTTATTTAGATGCCATCCTTGATGAAGGAAGGATCTTGTGAAAGCGTGTCAGTCTGTCAGATGCAGTTGGGGGGGAAAGTCAGATTGGCATGTCCCCCCCCCACACACACACATCCTGAACTTATATATACTTACTCCAAGGTTGCACAAAAGTAGAAAAAAGGAAAAATTCCACTGTTGGAGAAAGTTTTAATTTCTCCACTAAGCTGAATTCTGCTCGAATTGCATTCAATTAATTGACTGGCTTATGCATCTTGCTTTATTGCACAGGGTTTAACAGCCTTAGTAAGGGCATCCATAAGGTCTGCAGTATTCTTCTGCATCGCTAAGTGTCCAGTGACATTGATTTTTAGCATGCACAGATGAAAAGTCAGAATTATTTCAGAAACTTTGGATATGCTTAATGGTCTTCGTGACATCATTAATCTTAGCTTCAGGGATAGTGTTAGACACGATACCCCACTCTGGCATTGTTGCAAAGTCAAGATGTTGGGTATAATCCCTTATGTCACCTGGTGGGTAGCCAGCTAGCTCACAAGCAGAACCTAGGAGGTTAGAATTGGGAGTCCACCTGTACAAAGAGGCCACTCACAAGTGGAGTCCATCAGTAATCAATCCTGGCACAGCTCCTTTTTGGCATTCACTTCCCTGAAGTCAAGGTCAATGTCAAGGGCCTCTGGCTGACTAAATGTACAGAAAATTGCATATTAGGAGATATGACGCCCCTGCACTGACCCAGTGATTAAGGTGCCTCAGTCCTCACCATTAACACCAGTGAGGGACGTGCACATTGGGAGGATGACAAATACACACACAGTAAAGCACAATTTCCCTTAACACAGAGATCACACTCAGTCTGGGGCTGGTTTCTCCCTCTCTCTCCAGATCCCCAATAAGACTCCCCATTGGCACTGCTATAGGGTTAAGATCTCAGCCGAGTGGTCAAGCCAAAACCTCCAGCACCCTCTCTGTCTAACCAGTGCTTCGTGTCTCTGCTCAAGTAGCTGACACACACACACACACACACACACACACACACACACACACACACACACACACACACACACAAATACACAGACACTCCTGGGGGAGGCTGGCACAGTTTTACTAGCTTTACCCCCTTCTGCCCAGACTATAAGGTAGTAATTGCTGCCACCAACCAGCTCTTTATCAGGTACTATAAGGCCCTTCCTAAAGGGTGACCAATTCTACTGTGTAATGTTACTATTATCCAAATGGTGTGAACAAACTAAGTTATTTAGGAGTGGCCTGTACAGTTTTGCCAAGTACACATGCAAGTACCCATGCAAGAACCAGCCACAATTAAAAGGTTTAAATATATTTAATGATAAATAATAAAAGCACATCACAATACTCAGTAACTCAACACAGTGACAACAGAGCTCAGAATCATAGTAAATATTTTAAAACAACATTCTGGACATCTCACATAAATACAGAAAACACCTAGACTAATCTTACTATATTCCTTTCTATCTGTAAGAGAAATTACTGTAATCTAGTACTTATTATTAGCAAGGCAAATGCAAGTGCTGAATGGATGTTTACAGGTCCAAGACAAATACAAAATGCACAGACTCACTCTCTGAGATAGTTCTTAAATTACTTTCAAAGATTACTGCTGGGCTATCTCAGATTACATCATTCTTTGACACTGGCCTTTAGTTCCCAGGCTAACAGACACAAACAGAATTTAACATTTTTCTGTAAAAAATACTTATCTCCCAGAAGTTGGCCTAGAAATGGAAGTCGTAAAACAGCCAAACACATTTACATTTGAAACCTGTAATTATTTCTTTTCCAGACAATAGAAAGAATTCTAGCTATAGACATCCTGTCTTTTTGCTGTATTAACTAACTTTATAACACAACGTAAATACTTCACTTATTTTCTCAGAGTTTGCAATTTAACTAAGAGAACACACATTTACATAGGCATATAGTTTATACACATTTCTGCTCTTTTCCACCAGGGTACACTGTGGTTACATTCTTGAAGCTCAGTACAGAACATACAATTGAACACACCAGTAGTTTATTTTCTTACATTTGTAAGACAAGCATACAAGTCATATTACTATTCACAAATAACACAGAATCATTTAAAAAATTCCAGCTAGCTGGGCTGGCAGCCTTCACAGGAGCTGTCATAGAATCCCTCACTGACACAAATGTTCTCCAGAAAGTGCTGACACAGACAAATAACTTGTGTTGTTTTGAGTGTAGAGTCAGTGCATATACTCAGTCACCCATTATTAGAGCTGATCCAGTAAGTATCATTTGGGAAGTCATCTTCCCTTTGTAACTATCTAATTCCCCTTTATTTCCTCTCCCTGGCTATACTCTTTACCCCATTCCTTACTATGACCACACCTACGATATCCTACAGTGTCTACCTAATTGTCTGCTCCTCATACAAAGCACCTTTTCTTTCTTTCCAGTTCTCCCATACAGCTTTCCTATCCTCTAACGCCTTACATTTCTTCATTTACTATCAATACTGGGCTGTAGTTTACTATCATCCCTGTTCAAACCCTTCCTTCTTTTTATTCACTTATTGAAAAAAGTAAAAAACAAAAAAGAAAAGGGCTGTGGAACACAACAGTGCCGTTTATTGAAAAGTTAAGCACTTTCGTCAGTGGTCAACTATTGACTTCATCAGAACGGTAACAGAATCCGTAGTGTATGCTCACTGCTGTTCTCAGCTGAGAAAGTCAAAGCATGTGTAAAAAAAATAATAATAATAATTCCAAGATAAGTAAAAAGTATAGATGCAATTGTTGACAAGGGCAGGTACAATTATGTTACAAGCTAGATGAGTCAGATTAACTGGGATATTGGTGATAGCTGCCGCAGTTCTGTTTACAGTACTATGCAGCTTTGAAGCTGCAGTATTCAAAGAACTAGCAGTGGGGTTGTTAGTGAGGCCCTCTTCCTGCTCTGATCACTCAAACCTGACCTTTACAACTTTGTTGGTATGTATTTAACAAGTCAGTTAGCATATAGTAAAGTAATGATACCTAGTTGTCTTTCGCTTCTATTTTTATTTATTTATTTTTTTACAAGTAGCATATGATAGTGCCACTGTGAGAAGGGAGTAATGAGGAAGCACTTTGTTTTCTGTGAGGGTTTCACGTGGAGCGACTTAAACCTCCATAAAAACTGTGAGGAGAGAGAAGACTGTACATATACGTGTAACCTCTGGCGCAGCTCTGGGTGACCTGTATTGGATTCACACTAGGCTAGAGGCTAGTTGCTGGTTGTCAGTAGGGGAGTTCTACAGTAGTAAGGGAAAAAGGTCAGCAGATGATAGGTGTCTGAGACAAAGGTTAGCTAGATATGGGGGATGGTCAACAGAGAGCGAGTGAAAAGGATGGTGGAAGATAAAGGGAAAGTTTGACAGCAGAACTAGAGCAGGAGTATTGAGTAAAAAGTGGGTAGGGAGAGTTGGGCAAACTGAGTTATAAAGTTATAGCAGGCAGTATGCCCAAGTGAGTGGTAAGGTATAGCCGGTATTAAGCTGCAGGGATAGAGAGGAGGCAAGTGTTAGTGAAGGTACTACAGTATTTATTACTGGGGGGAATGCTCAGACGTATAACAACTAAAGAGAATTAGTAAATCAGAAACTTGGGTAACGAATATGTTCTTATCCACATAACTAAACAATACATATTTATATCAGAAGTCCAGTGGCAGTGGACTTTGATACAGTAGCAATGAAAAAAGAAAAAATGCTCTATTAGCACAGATGTATTTGCTAAAATGTGCATTTTGTATACCAAACAGCAGACCTTATCTTTACTAAAAGATCTTGCAGTACATATGCACGACACAATCAGGCTATAACTGGCTGAGTAACTGCACTCTAAACATGATAAATAGCATTCTTACAGAAGTGATTCTAAGTTATACAGACCAGTCAAAATATTTAATTGCAACACATCTTGTTGGAGGTATTGCAAAGCAGATAAGCTACAATTCTACAATTTTGTCAGGTGAGATTATATCAGCACAACAAGCCAAAAAACGTTTTGCAGACACTAACTTACGTAAGCTGGATAATAGCAGTGTTTCATCAAAGAAACAAAAACATTGAAAATAAACATACTGATAACCAAGGAGGTCAGAGAACAGTGGTCATACAGCAGGAGGGAGCCTATGAAAAAAAGGGGGGGGTGAATGCGAGTCCTTTGAAACCAAGCCTTACTATATACGCAGCCAGGGATAACAACTTGTGTTATGTCCTAAAATGTAAATATACTGTGATTGTTGAGAGAGGAAGTGTGAGATATAAGGGCACTTCTGAAACCTCCCAAGAAGCTTCTGTAATTTTGCAAGCAAGCAATTAAAGTGGTATCAGTCAGTACAGCTTGCACACTGCTGCATCGGCTGAGAAAGTCACAGGTTTTACAAATATCAGTCCCAAGGTAAGTAAAAGTATAGCTGTAACTGTTGACAAGGGCATGTTAACTGAGTATGCCACAGGTTAGCTGGAGTTGGCATTTTACTGGACTGGAAGGATCGCTGTAGCAGTTTTGGGTACAGTAACATGTAACTTTGATGGCATTTGCAGATCCACCAGTAGTATTGTTAGTGAAGACTTCCTCCTTCCCTGACCAGTGAGACTTGACCTTTAGTACTGGCGTACAGTATATTTAACAACTCAGTTAGTATGTTGTAAAGTAACGCTACCTAGTTTGTCAGTAGCTTCTGTTTTTATCAGTAGTAGCTGATGATGCCGCTTTTAGAAAGCAGCAGTGTTATGAGCACTTTGATTTTTGTCTGGGTTGCCAACTTTTGGGCTTCAATCTCATAAAACTTAGTTGTCATTAGCTTTTATTTTATTTTTTTTCCTTTTCCCAAGTAGCAGCTGATTGTGCTGCTGGAAACACTTTTTCTGTCAGGGTTGCCAACCATGCTTCTTAACCTCTTTGCCCCAGAAATATGAACAAAGGCCCCAAAATTGGGACAGATTTAAAGTATTGCGCTTATAAATTTAGAAAGTTGTTAGAATAACATGTTTTGTGTTGGCATACATTTTTAGAAAAATATGAAGTCTGAAACTCAAATATGGGTCATTATTTAGTGACTTCAGTCCTCTGTGATTTACCAGAAAAATCACAAATTATATGAGGAACAGAGCAGGAAAAAATTCTGTGAAAAACTGTACGCTTGAGAGGTACATTGTCAGCTGTGGAGCTTAAAACTCATAAAAACCTAGCTGTATTTATCTTTTATTTTTTCTTTTCACAAATAGCAGCTGATGGTGCTACTGTTAGAAGGCAGGAGTGTGGAAGCACTTTTTTCTTTCAGGGTTTCAGGCTGAGAGGCTTAAACCTCCATGAAACCATTAAGGAAGGAGGAGGTCGGTGGTGTTTATAAAGCAGGAAGGAGAGTGTTTATATGTATATATGTGTAAATAAATACACACACATATACAGTGGATATAAAAAGTATACACACCCCTGTTAAAATGCCAGGTTTTTACGATATAAAAAATGAGACCACAATAAATAATTTCAAAACGTTTCCCACCTTTAATGTAACCTATAACCTGCAACATTCAATTGAAAAACAAGCAAATCTGTTAGGGGAAAAATATAAAAAATGTACAATAAGCTGGTTACATAAGTGTGCACACCCTTAAACTAATACTTTGTTGAAGAACCTTTTGATTTAATTACAGCATTCAGTCTTCTTGGGTACACACCTGTCATCAATTAAAGAGACTCTGATTAACTCCAAATAAAGTTCATCTGTCATAGTAGGATTTTCCTGACATTTACTCAATTGCCTGCTACAGCAAAAGCCATGGTTCGCAGAGAGCTTACATCAAAGGGATCTCACTGTTGAAATGTATCAGTCAGGAGAAGGGTACAAAAAAATTTCCAAAGCATTGGATATACCATGGAACACAGTGAAGACAGTCATCAAAAAGTGGAGAAAATATGGGACAACAGTGAAGTTGATGAAAAGACAAGATGAAAACTGGTCAGGGAGGCTGTCAAGAGACCTACAGCAACACTGAAGGAACTGCAGGAATTTCTGGCAAGTACTGGTTGTGTACTACATGTGACAACAATCTCCCGTATTCTCCATATGTCTGGACTATGGGGTAGAGTTGCAAGACGGAATCCTTTTCTTACACAGAAAAACATCCAGGCCTGGCCAAAATTTGCAAAACAATACATCAAGTCTTCCAAAAGCATGCGGGAAAATGTGTTATGGCTTGATGAGACCAAGGTTGAACTTTTTGGCCACAATTCGAAAAGGAACGCGTGGCGCAAAAACAACACTTCGCATCACCAAAAGAACACCGTCCCCACGGTGAAGCATGGTGGTGGCAGTATCATGCTTTAGTGTTGCTTTTCTTCAGCTGGAACTGGGGCTTTAGTCAACATGGAGGGAATTATGAACAGTACCAAATACCAGTCACTTCAGGCATCTGCTAGAAAACTGAAGATGAAAAGGAATTTCACCTTTCAACATGCTAGAAAGCTGAAGATGAAAAGGAATTTCACCTTTCAACACGACAATGACCCCAAGCATACATCCAGATCAGCAAAAGAATGGCTTCACCAGAAGAAAATTAAAGTTTTTGGAATGGCCCAGCTAGATCCCAGACCTAAATCCAATAGAAAATCTGTACGGTGACCTGAAGAGGGCTGTGCATAAGAGATGCCCTCTCAATCGGACAGACTTGGAGCGCTTTTGCAAGGAGGAGTGGGCAAATTTTGCCACGTCAGGATGTGCCATGCTGATAGACTCCTACCCAAGAAGACTGAGTGCTGTTTTTAAATCAAAAGGTGCTTCAACAAAGTATTAGTTTAACGGCGTGCAACCAGCTTATTGTATGTTTTTTTATTTTTTATATTTTCCCCTAATAGATTTGTTTGTTTTTCAATTGAATTGTTCAGGTTATAGGTCACGTTAAAGGTGGGAAAAGTTTTGAAATGATTTATTGTGGTCTCATTTTTCTAGATCCCAAAAACTTGGCATTTTAACAGGGGTGTGTACACTTTTTATATCCACTGTACATATGTTTCAACAATGTTGCATTAAATTCAAAACTATCAAACAATCTTTTGAATGCTTGCCTCTATCCTTTCCTTTTCCACACATACAGATTTTGGTCATAGGCTCATAGGTAAATACTTGGCTAGCTGCTCTTGCAGCTGTTTTAAGCCTAGTCAGTTTTCTTTTTTGTGCTCAAATTAACCTATCCTATTTGGTTAGACATTGGCCATACCCATCCCATGGTCGTTATTATTCTCTTTCTCTCAATTATATGTTACCTCAATAAGAATAAATGAGATCATACCATATATCATACAGTAGATAATTTGAGAGAACCCTTGCTTGGGGTAAAGCATTTAGGAGTTACCTCTGTCCATCAGATTTACAGGGGGCAGTTCTGAGGTAAATTTTTTGTTTCCCATCCATAGATCCAAGTTGCACTTGAAAACGGACAGGGATGGACTTTGTCTTATGTGGATAGGGAGTCTTTTCCAGAGTAGCGGTATCCTATAACTGTCCCTCCAAACCATTCTGATGATGTTGCAGAAAAGGTTTAGTTCCCTAAACTAAGTATTTCTAATGCCGTTTGACTAGCTGTTGTGCAGTAAATCCATCAGTATTGGTTCGAAGAATGCGTTGTATACCAGACACAGGTCGCCTTTTAGCAGTGTGTAGGATACCGAGTATAGTGACAGGTCTTTTTGTTGGACTAACAGTCCTTGCTCAATTAAACCCACAAGGTCAGTCATCTCCTTTCACCCACTCTTTGCAAGGCCATTGCTAAAAATATTTTAATCATCAAACTGAAATATGGCTTTCCTTTTCTTGTTGTGCATTTCATCCCATGATATTCACAGAATACAGACTGCTGAGAATAAAATCTGCATATTCATTATCAGACCCCCAGGTGCACCTTTCCAATTTGCTAAAGAATTTCATTTGGCTACTTTTCTTCTAAGTACTCCAATTTATATGGTTCTAAAACACAATCATTGCACCCACTTTGAGTGAAACTTTTACAAGACAACCCTTATATAGCCAGAAATACACAGGAAACCGTTTCTTCTAGTATGTAGGTGACAGTACCTTGTCTAAACTGGGACCTGCTACATGGAACCACCTGTCTATTGAAATCAAAAATCTAGAAACCATTAAAAGCTTCAAAGATGCACTTAAAGAGCATGCCTTTACCGACTCTACCTGCAGCTGATACCATGACAGTGGTTAGGTAACTTATCTCATACCATGCATAACAGAATGCATTTAAAAAGTTTTTATAAGCTTCTTAATGTGGCACCTTATCCACAATTATTTCACATGCATATAGGAGTTTATATAATACATTTCTGATTGCCATGCATTTTATGCATTTCTTAACTTGCATTTTGTGCGTGGAGGTATATCTAGGTACATTTAGATGTGTGTGTGTGTGTGTGTGTGTATAAATATATATAGATATAGATATGTGTATGTAAATAAATAAATATGAATATATATATATATATATATATATATATATATATATATATATATATATATATATATATATATAGATATATAGCTATATCTATATGGGTCTACTATAGATGATTGAAATTCCAAAAAGCAGATTCCCATATGGCTGAGACCATATGATCAACTTTTGTTTCGAACATCGTTTAAAAAAAAAAACTTACCTACACATTGCTAGCAGGGAAGCAAGCCTCCCTGTTCCCCCCACACCCCCTGCAATTTAAATATACCAACTCAGAAATCGCACTACAGTGCGGAAGATGGAAATCTTCCCATTCAGCACTATTCGGAGATATGTCCATTCTGCATGATCGATATTCCAAAAGTCAGTCATATGGTGTCGGCCATATGGGGATCGGCTTTTTGAAATTTTGATCATGTGCAGGGGACCCGTATATATATATATATATATATATATATATATATATATATATATATATGTGTGTATGTGTGTGTGTGTACGCACACACACACACACGTACGTTTGTGTGTGTGTATGTATGTGTATATAATATGGGTTCACTTCTAAATTTCGAAATCCCAAAATCTCGTGTTCAGAATCTCGAAATCTTAGAATCTCGAAATTGTGAACCCTCTCCCGAAACACCACTAATCACATAAAAAACAAGCAAATGCAGGGGGCAAGCCCTCCTGACCCCCCCCCACAACCCCCACAACTTAAATATACCAACTCCGAGATCACACTACAGCGGGGATAAGGGAAATCTCCCTATATGCCGATCTCCATTCAGGATTTCAAAGTTTTAAAACTTCGAACATATGATCTTCGAAGTTTTGAACTTTGAAATTCTGAATGTAACCCATATATTGTATATACATATACATACAATGTATATTCTTCTGAATGCACTTTTAATGGATCTTTTAGTCTTATTCTGTCTGCACTGAATCTAACCATTATGTTCTAAATTTTGCAGTGTACTTATTCTGTATGTAATATTTTTGATTACAAAGACAGTTATGTATTTTCTGCACTTTGAGCTCAGGTTGTGGCTGAAAAGGGCCAGTGGGCAAAACCATTTACCAGTGAACAAATAGTAACTAAACATTCTGAAAACCCAAACTACCAAAAAACAAAGGGAAAATATCACAACAGGAAACGCAGCATTTCCATCTGTGATAACTGAAACCAAAACCCTACGACTGCATTCAGATCAAATTTGTCTGAATAGAGGTAGTACAGCAAAAAGGGTTTGGGGAAGGTATGGTGTTCTGTGAGGGACACGGTTAAGGTTATCACGCATTAGTAAGGTGGGCAGGGAAATTTCAAAATCTCTGAACCATCTTTGGACTCTTGGCCCTGTGTTGGTAATTGCAGAGAACTTCACAGTGATGTAATGCATAACAAACAAAGGGAAACCTGATCCTATCACATTTGCAGATTAGCTGTGGTAGCCTGTGGTCTAGCAACTCAGTTCTATTTGTCCCACCATGATATATGCTGTCAGAGCAAGACACAGTGTGGTAGACAAGCTGAGCAGGACCAGAAACAGACCTTTGTTCAAGGAAGTTGCACCAGGAGATATTTAGGAACTGATCCATCTGTGTGGAATTTCTCAAGTAGATTTGTTTGTCTCCTTTAAAAACAGACAGTTAAAGAAATTCTCCATCAGGATTCGTTGCATACTCACCTGGAAGAGAGATGCCTTTTCATTCCCATGGACAGGAGTGTACCTGTGCGTCTTTCACTAAACAAGAGATGTCCTTCTGTTAAATAAAAACAAAGATAACAACACAGGAGGCTCAGATGCAAAAATTTACTAGTGTACACCAGGAGGCAAAAAACCATACAAGTACAGAGTTTTGTCTGACATGATGCAGGAAGTACAGAATATTTTATAGTGTTTACATTCAGGTTTTGCCCACCTTACTGACGTGGTTAGTCACAGGGCATCTACATCACTTTTACTAACAGTATTCTATTCATAAAGATTGCTGATGTTATATTTTTTAAAAAGCTTTCCCTTGGGAATAATATAGCCTTGCAAAGCACCTGGTCAGTTATAATGTCTTTCTGTAAATGTTACTCCTTCAAGGTTTCAGGCCTGCTCGAATACAATAGTTGGTTCAGTCTTGTAATACACTTCTTTGTTCTTCTTGCAACATTTTCTCAACCGCTGTGTCTTATCTTGGTAACATTTACAAGGCCAATTGTCCCAGAGGAAGGAGAAGAAGATTTTCAATGCTTTATACATTTAATTTCCTGACCCAGCAGATAATCATTAGTGAAAAACATAAGCTTGCTGAGCTGGCTACTGCCAGGGTCAGAGTTCAAATACACTGCAGTTCCAAAGCTTCAAGCAATTACATGTAAAATCATACTTATTGCCATATTATTAATAGAATAAAATGCATTATATACTATTTGCTTTTTAACTAGCACTTTATATATGTTCAAATACATATTTTTCTAACATTTTCCTCCCTTTTAATACTTTTATTCTATTCTGAAATATAAACAATGTCATTTCGTCCCCTAGCCTTCTCCTTTAAGGACTTTCAACCAGGCAATCATTTAGTTTATACTTCGGAAAGAATTTCATCTGAAATTAATTTTTCTAACTCAATGTCTTGGTACAAAGTTTCAGTTACAGATACATCAATAAAATCTTTGATTAATCTTTTCATGCAGGGAATCCCACAACAGACACATGCTCCTAATAGGAGCAGACCCACACAAATAGCAATCAAGATGTTCATTAGGATAGAACCCCACCCACCAAACAGACTCTGGAAAAAGTTTGTCAGTGGGTTTGGGCCTGGTTCAGTCATGGCCGATACCTGCTGTATTACCTCTAGGTGGTCATTAATTTCATGTCGATTGTCTGGTATAAACCCACAGCATTATTCTTTGATAAGCGCGCACGTACCACCTCTCGCCGCTAGGGTGAAGTCAAGAGCCATTCGATTTTGTAGCCCAACAGTTCTCATTGCATTCAGTTCATCAGTCACTAGTTTGAGAGCAGAAAAAGTTGCATTACTCATTACTTCGAGAAGTTTCGACAGCTTTCTCAACTCCCAGATCGATTTGACTCCTCCATATGCTGGAAGTATTCCAGCCCAGGATATTACACTGTCACTCAAGTCCATATGAGTCAATTTTTCTTTGTTCTTTATGGAATGATGGTCTTTCCAACCAGCTTCGATTTGTCCCACTGGATTTACAGGTTTTCCGATTGGACCTTCAGGTTTCCAGGCTACATCTCTCACATTTCGTATCTTACCTAGAGGTAATTCTGCAGTATGTCTTATGGCCTGAACCAGATAACCCAAAAAACAACTGCCGGACCAATTCTCAGGTAGCCATTTGAATGCCTTTTTCCCACAAACAAAATAACAGTTTTCTACTTTAGTACTGATGCGGGTTAATTCCGAATGAAACATTTTCTTGTCTATAATAGACAGTTGCTTATGTAAAACAGGATTTCTCTGCACATCACTTAATGTTGTTTTCATTAAACTTAAATATGAATCATAATTCGTATTACAAACAGTGCCTCTATCTTTAACTTTAATATAGCATTTATAAGATATGGATGTTATGTGATCCTATCTCGCCTACATTCTGACTGATGGGTTCGGAGCCGATCCCTCGCTCGCTTATGCCAAGTCCCTTAGTGGCTGAGCTTATTATATCCCAGGAAGCACCACTACCCTTCCCCCAGAGCACGTTTGCCGCTAACCTGCGAGCGTGGTCTCGAGCTAGCTGAGCTGAGTAGTTATTTTTGACTAACTTTTCTGTCAGTTTGCTGTTTTCTCTCAAAAAGCTGTTTTAACAGCTATTCTTACATTGTTGTGTGGTTGGTTTGAATTTGTTGTGGAAATTTGTTGTGTGACTGGGTTGTCCCTTCATCTAGGGCCTTCGGTTAATCAACCCTTCTATATTTTATATATAGTAAAAGGCTTTAAAGCTTTTGGTAGCTGTCTGTTCTTACAGGGTTTCTAAGCCCCTGTCATTTGCAGTGATAACTGTAAGCCTATACTTAGGGGTGTCACCAGTAATTGTATTTCTTCCAGTCAGATTACTGAAATTCCCCATAATGTCTCAGAATCCTAGGCCTTCGGCTTTAAAAATGTGTAAAATGTAGTTTCAAAATGTCCATCACGGACGATCACTGGCTTCTGTGTGTATTGCTTAGGGCAAAACATTTACAGGAATCATGTAGCGTATGTCACGCTTTTCCTCAAGGGTCCTCCAGGAGAGGAAAAATAAATTAATTCTTAAAGGATTAATTAAACCTTCTTTCCGAAGCTTTGGCCTCTCCTTTCTCGGCCAAAAGAAAGGCGTGGGTTCCGATCCGCCAGATCCACCCAACCGCTGAAAAGAGTCCTCTCCTTCGGCTCCAAGGACTTGAGCCGAGGTTGAAACGGTCTGCCTCGATGCCACCAGTATCGACTCCTCTGGCCGATGGCTGGGGCAGTCACCTCGGCTCCACTGCTCTCGGGACAAGGTTGCTCAGACACCTCGGCACCGATGGAATCTGGTATGTGTATTCCTCGGCGCCGATACTCATCGAGTCGCCTCGAGCAGTCCCCTAGCCCTTTGGGGCCGTTGGAGAAGGCCGTCTCGAACCCGTTCTGTTTCCTCTCGGTCGAGGATGTCAGATTCTGATATAGACAGGGTGCTCCAAAGACTGTTCCAGTCCCCAGTCTTCCAAAATTTGTTTCGGTTCCGACCCAGTTGGCCGATGACCTTGGCCCACCCCATTGCCATTCCTCCTCCGACCGCTTGGCTCCGTCGGAGCAGGTGCTGTTGGAGCGGTGGAGATCTCAGGGTCGGCTCCGACCCTTACTCCAACCGGGCCTTCAGGTCCGAGTTTGGCTGGACCCGGGGTGATGTTTGGGACCTATGCTTTTGGTTCCGAGCCTCCCCTCGGTGCGGGACTCCGTCGGCTATCACGGCTCGGGACCGACACTCCCAGGATTCTGGGGGTCCGGCTTTCAGAGCCATGAGTGCCTTGGCCAAGTCCTCTTGCCATCTCTCCGGCTTTACCGGCACCTTCCCTGGGCGTGGAGACTGGGTCTTTGGCAGTTCCTGTCCGTAGTCAGCGGAGCCCGGGGCCTGAGGTTACCCCAGTGGGGTCCTCCTCCTGAGGGTTCTTGAGTTGTCTTGGAAGAACCCCCAAGGAAGAGATCGTGCAAGAGGAAGCACGTGGACTCCCCGAGTCTATTACATCAGACACTGATCTGGATGATGCAGAGGGTCCCAGTCGTCCTCGGATGATGTCTCATTTGCAGACATCTTAGAGATCCTCAAACAAGGCGACTGGATATCCAAACCCCCTCTGCTGACGAGTCAGTGCTCCTCAAGGCCTTTGGGGCTCAGCCCTCCGCCTCCTGGGTGTCTCCGCCCGCTTCTGGATTTAGTGAACATCCAGATACCGTGGAACCAGTCCCTTCCCAAATAAATTTTTGTCTGCTCCCCGAGAAGGAGTTCCTCACTAAAGCCGTGGCTGTAGATGCCATGGTGGTGGCATCTGCTACACAACAGGGCGTGGCAGGGGCTTCAACGTGCGTCCATCCTCCTAAGGAGTCTAGGAGTATGGACAGACGGAAGCACCTGACTTCAGCGGCCTTTACTTTAAGGTCTCTGAATTATTTGGCACATTTCACCAGGCTTCAGAGGATCTGGTCAGGAGTTGTCAGATCCCGTCGCGGGTAACCTCCCTGAGCAGCTAGCCCAGTCGGTTAGCTCTCAGTTGGCTATCCTTACGTCAATTTCTAACTCGTCCATGAGGCTCATTTCCTATGCGGCCGAAGGGCGGGTAAGCGGCAGGCACAGGCGTGACTCTCACGGAGACAAGCCTGGCTCCGCTTGTGTCAGTTCGAGGCCTTCAAGTCTTCCTTCTCCCTTTGATGGGTCCTCATTGTTTGGACCCAAGGTTAAACACCCTTACCGCTGTGAGCAAGAGGAAAAACTTTATCTGCCGTAGGTGCCCGTTATTCCACTCTTTCGGCCTTACCCCAAGGCTAAGGAGGTGGGAAAATGTGGTTCCAAGTTTTTCTCCCAACAGCAGGAAGATTCCTTCCAGAGGCAGAGGACGGGAAATTTTTCAGGAGGCGCCGTCCCAGAGGCGGCAGGCCCGCAATTCTGGAGACCGAGTCCTTCGTGGCTCTTCAGCCTCCCTGCGTCATGAGGATTGCCCGGCTGTGCTGCTCGGGCCAGTCGGGTGTCGTTGCCAAGCACCTAAAAGCCTGGGAGTCAATCACTCAGGACAGATGGGTGCCGGATCGTGCGGAGGTTACACCATCCCATTCATACTTCCCACCGTCCAAAGAATCCCGACACCACCCAGTCAAAGGAAATGGCAGCCATGAGAGCTTTAAAGCTGCTAGAAAAGGAGTCATCAACGGTCCCCACAGACCAGATCGGATCAGGAAATT
Source organism: Protopterus annectens (assembly GCF_019279795.1). Taxonomy (NCBI): domain Eukaryota; kingdom Metazoa; phylum Chordata; order Ceratodontiformes; family Protopteridae; genus Protopterus; species Protopterus annectens. The sequence goes on along the minus strand of NC_056731.1, from coordinate 1,551,889,780 downwards.
ACTCCAGGTTCTTTTTAGTGCCAAAAGACAGGAGACCTGAGACCAATATTGGATCTCAGCAGACTGAACCAATCCGTCACGAAATCCAAATTCCGAATGGTCACGTTACAATCCATTCTCCCATTGTTGGAGAAGGATGTTTGGATGCTCCATAGACCTCAGCGCCTATTATCACATACCGATACATCAGGCGTCCAGGAGGTATCTGCGCTTCAGCCTGGGAGTCAGTCATTACCAATTTTGCGCTCCTTTGGTCTCACCACAGCCCCCAGGGTGTTCACCAAGTGTTTGGCAGTAGTGGGCTCACCTGAAGTCTTGGATTCCAAGTGTTTCCCTATCTCGACGACTGGCTCCTGACTGCCACCACCAGGCATCTACTAATGGACAACCTCAAAGCCACCATCTCCTGGGTATTTCCCTGGGGATTACATTCAATTGGTCAAAGTCTGTCTTGCTGCCCTCTCAGCGCATAAAGTTTATAGGAGCAGAGATAGACTCAAGATTGATCGCGTCTTTCTTCCTGCGAAAGGATCCAAACTTTACAGGGCCAAGTTCAAGCTCTGATCTCGAGATCCAAAGCCCCAGCCAGGATGGTTCTACAAGTTTTAGGCTCAATGTCTGCCACGGTCCTTTTAGTTCCTCTGGCAAGATTACACAGGATTCTTCAGTGGCTCTTGTCAACTCAATGGTCCTTTCAGGATCTTCCCTCAATCATCACATCATGATTACGGAAATATGCAAAAGGGACCTTCGCTGGTGGCTTCAGACATCCAATTTGAATCAAGGAAAACCCTTTGTTCTCCCTCTCCAGTGGTTACCCTGACGACAGATGCCTCCCAGATAGGGTGGGGGCATTGTCTGGGCAGGCTAGTTCAGGGCTCCTGGCTTCCAGGCGAAGCTCTTCCACATCAACGTGTTGGAGATGAGGGCTGTACTTCTATCCCTACAAGCCTTTCAAGTTTCTTCCTCAGGGCATCATCGCCATCCACACAGACAACATGTCGGTGGTTTGGTATATCTGAACAAACAAGGGGACCAGATCATACCCCTTTGCAGAGGCCATGAGAGTGGGAATGGGCTGTAGCTACCAACCGCTTCTTGGTAGCGACCCACATCCCGGGAAAGTCAAATATATTGGCAGACAAATTGAGCAGGACAATTCTCTCTCCTCACGAGTGGTCTCTAAACCACACAGTAGCAGCTCAGGTTTTCAGGAGATGGGGGCCGTGCTGCGACCTATTTGCAACTCCACTAAACACCAAGTGCCAAAGGTTCTTCTCCTTGATCCCACATCAGGAAGTACCAGCCATGGATGCTCTAGCACAACCTTGGCCAACAGGGCTACTTTATGCCTTTCCTCCAATTCCGCTTCTTCCCAGAGTTATTCAAAAGCTTCTCAACTGGGGTCTTCAATGATACTGATTGCCCCATACTGGCCTCGTCAGGTATGGTTTCCCTACCTGAAGAAGCATGCAGTGGACGATCCGTGGACTTTAGACCTAATTCCGGACTTGTTAATCCATCAGTGGGACATCGGCATCAGTCCTTCAATCTTTGAAATTGACAGCTTGGCTCCTCCGCTCCGACTTTAGTTAGAAGGCACACACTAGACCGGAAGTTGTTCACATTTTATCTTGGCCCACAAACCCACCACTAACAAATTGTACCTTAGTAAGTGGAAGAGGTTTGCTATCTGGGCTCAACTCAAGGGCTTAGACCCTATCACTGCTCCTGTCCCAGAGGTCTTGAAATCTTAACATCCCTGTTTAATCAGGGATCTTCTGTCTCAACTATTAAAGTCCAACTTGCTATCTCTAAATTCCACGAATCCATGGATCCTCCTTTGATGAGCAGCAGACTATGCAAAACTTTCATTAAAGGTGCGAGCCTATTAAGACCCCAATTTTTCATCCTGCACCTCCGTGGGATCTTGATTTGGTGCTTGGCATTAACATCTCCCCTTCGAACCGGCTGCTACATGCGAGTTAAAATATCTGTCTTGGAAAACTGCCTTCTTAGTTGCAATTACTTCTGCAAGAAGAGTTTCAGAGCTTCAAGCCCTGTCTATTAAGCCACCGTACTTGATTTTCCACAAGGATAGAGTATCACTTAGGTCTAATCCATCCTTTGTCCCAAAGTCTGTTCTAGTTTCTGCCTACAACAATCTCTAGAGCTACCAGTTTTCTTCCCAAAATTCTCCAATGAAGCAGAATACACTCTTCATAAATTGGATGTTCACAGGCAATTACGCTTCTATTTAGACAGGACTCAGCAACTTCTAAGTCAGACCAGTTGTTTGTGTCCTTCTCAGATAATAAACTGGGCCAAACCATCACAAAAGCTACTATCTCAAAATGGATCAGAGATTGCATAACTCAGGCTTATTCTTCTTTAAATAAGCAACTTACAACATCTATCAAAGCTCATTCTACCAGAGCTATGGCTACTTCTATAGCTTTTCATTCCAAGCTCGCTATATCGGAAATCTGTGCTGCGGCTACTTGGTCCAATCCGCACACTTTCATTTCCCACTACAAATTGGATGTGGCATCTAAGGGCGAGCATCATTTGGTTCCACGGTACTCAGGAGTGTTTTCCAGTGAGCCACCCAGGATTCAGGTGCTAGGGACGCTGTCCCATCAGTCAGAATGTAGGCGAGATAGGATCACATAACATCTTTTAGTTATGTACTCACCATAACTTCAGATGTTTGGGATCCATCTCGCCATTCTCTACCCACCCTCCTTCCCCTGCCTTGGAGATCAGAAGAGATTGAACGGTTTTGAGTTCTACTGTTTTATCTTGTTTCATCTGACGATGTTATATAAGCAGGGTATGCATGTGTGCATGTATGCGGACAAACTAGATCTGGGGGAATGGTAGTGGTGCATCCTGGGATATAATAAGCTCAGCCAATAAGAGACTTCGCTCTTTGGCATAAGCGTGCCGAGTCAGAGCCGAGTCAGAATGTAGGCGAGATGGATCCCAAACATCTGAAGTTATGGTGAGTACATAACTAAAAGTTATATTACAGTTACTCCAACCCACTTGAAGTGTATCATTCTTATAAAAACATACAATTCCCTTCTGTGTAATAGGCAAATACAATGCAATTTTGTCTTGTGATCTTACAGATCCTGTATCAAAAAGTAAATTCTCCCAAGTCTCATTTATCCCCAAGGGGACAGCGGACATTAACAGTCCTCCATATGCTGTTGGTATAGCAGTACAAACCCAGCAATTTGAAATGTTCATAGTCTCTACATATACACGCTTCATAGCTAGGTGTGTGTTAAAGTTTGGATGCCAGTCTATAGACAGTTCATCACGTTTCTCCACTTTCACTTGTGTGGTTACATGTAGGAAAAACCACAACAAAAGGAAGGTCATCACAATCATAGTCAACAAGATGATTAAACAACATCTTTGGGGTTGATCTGTATTTTTACTCGTTTTGCTCTTGGCCGTCCTGCCTTTGTTGTGTATCAGTCACAAAATGTTTATCAAGTTGAAAATTCTTTACCGGTTTACAGTGCGTCAGATGGACCCAGGACGTCCTCTCAGCAACTTTGACTGCAGTAGGCGTCGCCAACAGTACCTGGTACGGTCCTTCCCACTTTGGACTCGCCCAATTCTTCCTCTTCGTAACCTTCAACCACACCCAGGACCCTGGAGTCAGCACTGCTTCCAATGGTCTGGTCTGTTTTTTATCTGAAAAAGAGTTCAACTGCAAAACAGTCTTATTTGTTAACAGTTTTCTCATGTAGTTAGCTAATGAGCTGTCAGCCTCTAGTTCTGCAGGCATGAGAGGTTTCCACTGTGGCACATAATATGCCCTTCCAAATATCATTTCAAAGGGAGTCAAACCCTTTACATTTGGAACTGTTCTCATGTTCAGCAGTGCCAAAGGCAGACAGCAAATCCAGTTTTTCTGTGTCTCACTCACTAGCTTCCTCAATTTGTTTTTTAGAATTCCATTGTACCTTTCCACCAGTCCTGCAGACTGTGGGTGGTAAGCACAATGATTCTTTAAGGAGATTCCAAAGAATCTCCCAAGCTGGTGAATCATCTTATTAACAAAATGTGTCCCATTGTCACTATAAATCCTTTCCGGTATGCTAAATCTGGGAATTATTTCTTTTACTAGGACTTTTGCCACAGTTGCTGCATCCAGATTTTTAGTTGGAAAAGCTTCTACCCATTTGGAAAACATATGTATAATTACTAAACAGTATTTTTTCCCTTCACATGTATTCAATTCTATGAAATCCATACAAATAGTGTGGAACGGATATGGTGGTGTAGGAAAACTCCCTTGTTTGGGTCTGAATGCCCCTTGTGCATGATGTTTGTTACAAATATGGCATGCTGCACAAAATGTTTTTGTATAATTTATGAATCCGTATGTTTGGAATATTCGATTTACTAACTGTACCATCCCCCCTGTTGAGACATGGCACTGTCCATGGCTCAACAAAGCTGCATATCTAAATAAATTAGATGGTAATATTGTTTTTTTCTCTTTGGAGACATACAGTCCATTTTCGAGGATTGCACCTTGTTTCTCCCATTTTTGTTTCTCTGCTTTCGTAGTTAGTGTCTGCATTGTTTTTAACATTTCTAGATCTAAAATCTCAGAGGGTTGTAATTCCTCGGTTAAAAGTAAAGTTTCTGAGTCTGAGGCTGCTTGCTTTGCAGCTGCATCAGCTTTTGCATTCCTTTTGAAATTCTATCCTGTTGTTTTGTATGAGCTAAACATTTACAAATAGCTACTTTAGTAGGTAACTGAATAGAATCTAATAAGTTCAAAATAAGTTGCATGATTAATCGGTTTGCCATTAGATGTTATCATTCCCCGATTTTTTCATTGTTGCGCAAAAACATGCACTGTAGAGAAAACATACTGACTGTCAGTATATATGTTCACACATTTATCTTTCGCTAGAGTGCAAGCCCGTGTTAAGGCTATCAGTTCTGCTGCTTGAGCAGATAGGTTATGCTGTAAAGGTTGGGCTTCTAAGATCTCTGTATCTGTAACCACTGCATACCCTACTAGATTTTTCCCTGTAGGACCCCTTCTGCATGAGCCATCCACGTAAAATGTCACCTCTGCATCATCCAAGGGCATATCAGTGAGATCTTGTCTGGGCAAGGTTGTTTGTTCAATTTCCTGCAGGCAGCTGTGTGGTGTGCCATCCACAGGGGTTGGAAGTAACGTTGACGGGTTGGAAGTAACGTTGACGGGTTTAATGTTGTACAACGTTCAATTACCATATGAGGTTGGCTCAGCAGTATGGTCATACATGAAAGATGTCTAGCAGGAGATAGATATGCTATTTTTTCTTGCAGTAAAATTATCGCGACTGCATGAGGCACTCTCAATGTGAGAGGGTGGAATAACACCACTGAGGCCGAAGCCTGTACTGCCATTGCAGCTGCGACCACTGCTTGTACACAGTGAGGCAAGGACCGTGCCACTGGGTCTAACTGTGATGAATAGTAAGCTATGGGGCGTTGCTTATCCCCATGCTGTTGCGTCAGAACTGACGTCATATATCCCTGTTTACAGTCTACGGTCTGAAAGAATATTTTGTGGTAATTCGGAAGTCCTAAAACTAATGAAGAAGCTATCAATTGTTTTAGTCTGCAGAAAGCTGTTTCTGCTTGGTGTCCATTGTAATATATCTTGTGCTGCCATTGGTGTTTTATATATTAAATCAGCCAGTGGAGCAGATTCTAAAGCATTGTTTGATATCCAGCTTCGACAAAAATTAGTTGTTCCCAAGAAGGACATCATTTCCTTCTTGGTCGCTGGTTTAGGTGCTTGCAAAATTGCTGTTTTTCTGTCTTCGTCTAATATTCTACCTTCATTGGATATTACATATCCTAGGTATCTGACTTGTTTTTTCCAAAGTTGTAACTTACTCTTGTTTACTTTATGTCCCTGTGCTGCCAAAATTTCAATAATGCTATCGTATCCTCCTGCATTGATGCTGGGTGGGGCTGCTAGCAAAATGTCATCTACATAAAGTAGAATCTGACTACCTCTTGGTGGGGTAAACCCTGCCAGGTTGCTTGCCATTTCTTGTGCAAATATTGTTGGACTTTCACAATATCCCTGTGGTAGCCGAGTATAGGTATATCTTTTACCCTGAAATGTAAATGCAAACCAATACTGGCTATCAGGATGTATAGGTATTGAAAAGAAAGCGTTACTTATGTCTACTACAGTAAAATATTTTTGTTGCAGCTTTAAATCGTTCAACAAGGTGTGTGGGTCTGGCACCGTAGGTGCTCTAGGTATTATTGCATTGTTTACAGCTTGTAAATCCTGTACCATCCGCCATTCCCCTTTTGCTTTTTTAACAGGAAATAGAGGGGTATTACATGGTGAATCAAGAGATTCCACCAGTACTCCTTCCTTGAGTATTGCTGCTATTATAGGCTTAATTCCTTGCTCTGCATCTTTCCTCAAGGGGTATTGTCTTTTCTGTGGTCTAAATGCTGATTTTGGTGTAATAGTAACTGGTCCTGCTGTTTGAATAAGTCCTACATCTGATTTGCCTGTTGACCAAAGAATCTTTGGTATGTCACTCAAGGCTTTTTCTTCTTCTTCTAATAAGAACGCTAATCAGCTGTCTTCACTAGTTTGTAAGTGTACAGCTGGATGTGTCTGTGTTAGCCAATTCAATTTCTGTTTTTGTATTCCCTGCTCTGATAATTCTAAATCAGTTTGTTTTTCCCCATCTTGTTACTTTTTCTCCTAAGTCTGCCCATTTCATATTCTTGTTTTTTGTTAAGCTGACATGCGGTAGTCGATTAGATTTGTACAGTGTCATGAATTCCTGAGGTAATGAACAGCTTACCACACTGTTTCCCTCAGTATCCCAATACAAGGATCGTAATACTAATCTGTTAGCAGGATTTTTGAATAATTCTTGCTCATATTCTTTATCAGGTCTTGGCATGCTACAGTAGTATAGAGTACAGTGTAACAAATGCTGTTGGTCAGTGTCAAGGGAGGGGGCCTTACTGATGGCTACATTCATCAGTTCCTCTGTTACTGCCCCTGGACCAGTCGTAACTAGGTCCTGGCTGTACCAGTAAAAAGTCTCACCCTCCGGTCGCACCACGAAAGTATCCATTTGTCTTTGTGCCTCCATACCCTGCATAGTGGGAACTACCGCTATGCCAAATATCTGCATAAGATCTCTTCCCAGTAAGTTTACTGGACATTTTGCAGAAACTACAATTTTACTTTCCTGAGTCATACCTGAAACAGGGTCAGTTATTGCTATATCATGGGAGAGTGGCTCCCTATATAGCTGTCCGTTTGCTGCTTTTACTAATATATAATCAGGTGATATTCTGGTAACTTGGAGGGGTGTATCAAAGTTCGTGATGCTCCTGAGTCACACAGGAATTTTACTTCCCTCCCCTCCACCAGAAGTGTGACTTCCGGTTTTGTGTCTGCCAGATAGAGCTCCAAGCTCAGTAATGCCAAATCTAACATTTCACTTTCTTCATCCTCTACGTCTGCTTGCACTTCCTCTGTTCCTTCTACTACATTTACATTTGTCCTTTGTTTGTTAGCCTTTCCTGATGATTTCTGACTTTCATCACTATCATATAGTCAGTCCTCATCACCCTTACTTTCTGTAGGCACCTTTTTATTTAGCCTGCAATCCCTTGCTAAATGTCCTTTCTTCCCGCATTTAAAGCACTCTCCTTTCTTTTTTCTCTCTTCAAAATCTTCTGACCGTTTGTCAGATTGTCTATTTCCTTGGGCATTCTTCTTACCCTTCTTACCGGACTGTACTACAAAAACCTCAGCTCCGTCTTCAGCAGTGTCTTCTTTTTCTTTTTACTATTAAAGTGTCTTTCAGCATGTCTAGCATATTCAAGTAAGGCTTGTAGCCTACTTGTTCGATGATCTATCATATGCTTTGTAATAAAGCTACTGATAGGTGCAATGCAACCTTTCAAAAACGCATTTTTCAGTTGCTGTTCATACGAGGTATCATGTGTCTGATTTTCAGGAATAGCCATGCCACTATGGTTATTGAAACATTCCAATAATCTACCATAATACCCATCTACAGTTTCATTCTCTTGTTGTATGCATTGGTTAATGCAAGTCCAATCTGCTCTAGGTTTCCATTTTTCGGAAATTCGGTCTGTAAGACCTTTTACTCTGTTGTCTAGTTCTGCGTCACTATGTGGGAGTGGTTTAAGCTCTGCATTACGAGGATTCCAGGTGCCACAAATGTGCCAGTCTGGACCCACAATTTGTCTAACTACCTTTTCTACTTCTTCCCCATTCAAGTGGTAACTTAGTCTCATACCTTGTAAATCTTGTAAAAACTTTGTGTAATTTACTTTTGGATGAGGGATTCCCTCTGTAGCTTTCCGAATATCTTCCGGTATCCATGGTCTGTATATTAGAAGAGTTGGGTCCTGCCCGAGGATTTGGTATCTCGATTAGTGGACAGATTTCTTCTTCATTTTCCTCTAGTGTGTTTCTCCCTATTTGATACAAGTCTGTGTCTCCAAGTGTTTTACGTGTCCGGGACCTAGTTTCAATAGGATCTCTAACAAATGGTTTTAGTGTTCTTGTGACATCAGGATAACGTGGAGGTGGACCAGCTTGTCGTCCTGCTTCATATCCTGAAAAAAGCATCGGAGGGGGCGGGGGAGGAGGAGCTGTCGCTATTACCATATTATTATCCTCTTTATCTAAAAATAACGTCTTAGCATTTTTAGTTTTTTGTTCCCTTCGGTTTACTTCCTCAATCCACCTGTGTGCCTGAGGAATGCCTAATCGTTGTTGTTTTTTCGCCTGACCTTCTGCGTCAGATTTAAGTTGTTTTAAGAGTTTAACTAATGAAATTTTATCTAATTTACCATCAAATCCGTATTTATTAACCCATTTTGTATAATACCTAACATTATCAGCCCGTTGTAATTGCATATATTTTGCGTCTTCAGTTAGGGCCGGATCTCGGGATGTTTTAGTGATTTCCCATATCAAAAGAAAATGTTACGTAACCCTTTTCACCACGTGGTATTTCAGTTCCTTACACAGTTTATCTAGAATGACTGCCTACCTTATTCTGCTTCCCTGATCCCTGACAAAATATACAGTAATTTCCTTTTGTCCCTGATCTGTATAACAAATCTTCTGACAATAGTATTTACTGCAACCTAGTCCCTGATCTAAAACAGAAAAAAGGCAAATATCTTCCTACCTGAGCCTCCTGAATCGACCAGTTCGAGACCGCTCTTCGGTCGCAGATCAGAAAGTGGCCAGCCTCTCAAAATGACAATTCAGTCGGAGGTCTTTTGTATTTCAAGAAGAACCGTTTCGGTAGCTTCTCCTGCGCAGTGTTCGACCACCGGTACACTCTGATCTGTAGCTGTCTGAGGGTTTCCGATTCAAGAAGGACCAAACTGTTAAATAAAAACAAAGATAACAACACAGGAGGCTCAGATGCAAAAAATTACTAGTGTACACCAGGAGGCAAAAAACCATACAAGTACAGAGTTTTGTCTGACATGATGCAGGAAGTACAGAATATTTTATAGTGTTTACATTCAGGTTTTGCCCACCTTACTGACGTTAGTCACAGGGCATCTACATCACTTTACAGTATTCTATTCATAAAGATTGCTGATGTTATATTTTTTAAAAAGCTTTCCCTTGGGAATAATGTAGCCTTGCAAAGCACCTGGTCAGTTATAATGTCTTTCTGTAAATGTTACTCCTTCAAGGTTTCAGGCCTGCTCGAATACAATAGTTGGTTCAGTCTTGTAATACACTTCTTTGTTCTTCTTGCAACATTTTCTCAACAGCTGTGTCTTATCTTGGTAACATTTACAAGGCCAATTGTCCCAGAGGAAGGAGAAGAAGATTTTCAATGCTTTATACATTTAATTTCCTGACCCAGCAGATAGTCATTAGTGAAAAACATAAGCTTGCTGAGCTGGCTACTGCCAGGGTCAGAGTTCAAATACACTGCAGTTCCAAAGCTTCAAGCAATTACATGTAAAATCATTCTTATTGCCATATTATTAATAGAATAAAATGCATTATATACTATTTGCTTTTTAACTAGCACTTTATATATGTTCAAATACATATTTTTCTAATACCTTCCAAGGTCACTGTTGCATTATTCCTTACAAGTGAGGTATCCTACCAAGGATAGCCATTCGTCTGGCCAGCATACAAAACATGGGCCCTTCCATGTGTCATATGTCCGATGTGTGACCTAAATCCAAAGGCGGGGGTATATAAGGGGCATACTGGTGTGAATTACTTCAAAACTTCTTTGCCAACAGTCTGGAAGCAAAACTCCCCTTTGTCTTTGGTCTGTCATACATCCAGAGCTGTTACCTAGCCATTTGGGCAGATAAGTACTCTGTTGAGGACTTTTCCTTTTCTTAATTGTCTTCTATAAGTTTTTGTGCATGTCATCCACAAAGGAAAAATTTGAATGTGCGAAGCAGATTCCAAATAAGATTATCACAGCAAATGTTTGTTTTGACTTGGTGCTGAACATAATTACACAGAGTGTATGATCTGCCAGTCATTTGTCCATAAGACCCTTCACAGCCATCTGTTTTGCTTATCTGTTTACTCTGAGAATCAAAGACTCAGCTTGTGCAAGGTATGATGCTGTCCAAGTGTTCTAGCCCTGAAGTTCATTCGCTTCCTAAGAAAAAAGCTAGGACACTTAAAGCATGAGGGCTCGCCACCATTGTAACCGATAATGAGACCTCAGTCTATCTGGTCTCTCTTCATTATGTCCAGTGATGAGACCTTGGACCATCTGGTTTCTATGCCAGCCCCACCCACAATTGTGACCCCGTCAGAGGCTGATATGGGACACGCCATTCACACAACTGTTGACACTGATCTGATGTCAGTAACAGACAAGAAAGGGGAACCTAGGCAGGAAGGTTATTTCTGAGGAACTGGGGGGCATCTGGTCCTCTGAGGTTTGTGCAGATGTCCCAGCAAAGAAAAGGCAGAAAACTAACCATGCTTCTCCCACTTATGACATCCTTACAAAGAATGGCAAGACTTTATTCAAGTGCTGTTTAAAAGCACATAGGTCTATGAAGCCCTCTCAGTTCTTTCAGACTCCACCTTCTGCTGTTGTTCCTTATTCTTCTACTCTTCTTAAAAGGCATGTGAGAAGCAGATTCCAAATAAGATCATCTGAGGAGAGGGACATGGATTCTGATGAAGATTCTATAGCATATTCTCAAATCCACACCCCCTGGCTGTGACTTACAAGCATGAGGATTTGCTCTCTCCTGATTCCCTTTGGAGGAATTTTTTTTTTGAGGATGCTGCTATAAAAATGACACAACATGTTAAATGGTATGGTACCAGGATATCTGATACCGGACATCTTGTTGCAGATGAAAACCCTAAAGCTTGTGCTCTTCCCCTTGTTCTAGAAGCTCTTCTGGACACTTTTACTAATATTTCTCTGAATCTTAACTTCCTGTTCCTAAGAAACCTGATAGGAATTTTTGTTCATCGGGGACTCTATAAAACCTATGTAAAATTCCTTCTTCTGATCCTTCTGTGATTTCTGTCTCTACAGACAAGCCCACAAAACTGTTGCCACTCCTTAATGTCTTGCCTGCAAATAAGTATAGCGAGGTCATGGACAGGACTAGCAAGAACACTTGGGCTATATTAGACATCTCACAAGTGCCTTATTCAAACATGTTCATGATAATGTTGATCATTATTTTAGTTTCTTCGTTTTACAACGTTTTAATGGTAATGATAGAGGAGACAATTTGAATAATATTATAGAGAAAGCAGAGTAAATGGATAGTACTTGTTGGGTATGTTCCCTTAAAGCCTTTGCTTAGGGAACGTAAATTGCTTCATTGAATAATTGATGGCATTATATATATCTGGTGTGTTTTTTTTTGTATTTTGTCTGACCAAGTGCCTAGTATATGGGCATGAAAGCGCTAACCTTCTATTTTTTGTTAAAAACTTGTGGATTTTAACGCTGTGTTTGCTCCATTGTCATTTGCTTTTCTTGCTTGGATCCATGTTTTAGATGGTGTCGGTCCAGGAACCAGGATCCTTTTAAGGCTCAGACTTCTGTGATTCTTCAGTACTTACGTGAGTTATTCTCCTTTAGCCTTTCTTATTCTTATATCAAGATACATCTCTGTGCTATTTCTGGTTATCTGATCATGTGTACCTCCCTTTCTACCCTCCCTCTTGTGAAGTAGTTTTTGAAAGAGGTGTTACATGTTCACCCACCTATTAGTTAAGTGACTAATTGTTTTAGAAGAACTTGCACTGTTTCCTTTTGATCCTGCTCACAAGGCTGATTTGATTTTTTTTTAATCTTGGAAAACAGTGTTACTTATTGCTCTGACTTCTGCAAGAAGAGGGTCAGAGTTACAAGCTCTTACTGTGAGTCATGTCTACTTTTTATTTCACAAAGATAAGTTAACTTTGACTACAAAACCATCCTTTATTCCTAAGGCAATTTCAGAGTTTACAGTAAGCCAGCCTGTTCATCTCCCTGTTTTTTTTTTCCAGAGCCTAAAAATAAAGGAGAAAGAATCATCACTCTCTGCATGTCCATATGCAACTCGGGCACTATATTGGCAGAACAAAATCCTTCAGGACTTCTGATCAACTGTTTGTCTCTTATGAAGATAAGAAGAAAGTATATCCACTGTCTGTTCAGACATTTTCTAAGTAGTTGTCCTGGACTACTACTTTGTTATTCTCACTAGGGTCTATATTAGAACATTGAAGTTTCAAAATATCGACCCGTATTCAGAGAACGCTGAAAATATCAAAGCTACAGACAACCAAATTTTTTCCTAGGGAAGGAATTTGGTTGTCCGTTTCTGTTGCTTCAGTATTTTCAGCACTGTGGTGGAAAGTTACGGATCGGGTTCAGGTAAGTGTGCGATTGAGCACAGGTTAGGTATGTGTGTGATTGTGTGGACGTGAGGTTAGGGCAGGTTAGGTGAGTTAGGGTTAGGTCGTGGGTCAGGTAAGTGTACGATTGTGTGGACATGAGGGTTAGGGCGGGGTAGGTGAGTTAGGGTTAGGGCACGGGTGAGGTGAGTGGGCGATAGTGACGGACCTTAGGGTTAGAGTTTGGGGTAAAGTAAGTGGATAGTTAGTGGTGTATGTATAGTTTAGTGTAGGGTTAGGTGTAAGATTGTTTATGTGTGTGGACTGCTATTTGTTTGGTGTGCTTGTGTTGTGTATATGTGTTTTGGAGCAGCAGATTTTTTCCCTAGGAAAAAATTTGCTGTTCTGTATGTTCGATGTTTTCAGCTTTCGCTGAATAGGGGCCGATATTAGAACATTCGAAGTTTTGAAACTTCGATGTTCTAATATAGACCCTCTGAATATAATAAGCCACTTCCAGGCAAAGTCAAGGCCCACTGTACAATGCCCTGAATGCTGCTGTGGCTTTTTTAGAAAAGGGTGAGCTCTAGAAAATTATTGGAGACTGCAGCTTTGTCTTCTGTGCAAACCATTGCCAAACACTTCAAATTAGAATCCTTCAGGCTTTGCTAGGCTTGTTCTGCAAGGGATTTCAGTCTCTGGTCCAGATTCCACTTCCTCATTCCTTACTCATAAGCTAGAGTATTCATCCCGCATTGCTTAAGCTACTGCAGCAGTGATTTAATGATGAACATAGTGTAGTTGTGTAAATAAACTTACAATAACAGCAGATGTTCGGCTAGATTACTGATGCAGTAGTCACTCCCTCCCTCAAGCTCCTTCTTTTTTTTATTTTTTGCCACGATGTGGGATTTTCTATCTGGCAGGGCATGAGGCAAGAACGTTCTGAAGTATTTGGCAACTTTCCACTGCTTTTCTCTATATCCATTGTGCTTATCAGTGACTAGGGCAGGTGAAAGGAGCCCTATAGCTTTGGAAAGCTGTCAGACTGAGTCAGATCCTTAGCAGAACTTCCTATATTGCTTTAGGCTGTCGCAGCAGTGATCTGTGCAAGCATCTACTGTTGTGGTATGTGTAATTGCACATCTGTATTTTTTGGAGGAAATCCATATTTTTGAGTAAACTATAGTTATTTAGTGATATAGAAAGATTATTTTGCCAAAATTGTTATAAAAAGAATGTGACATGCATCACACAACATCATGTGCATATTTGCTGCTTATTCATTTGCTTTGAAATGATGAGTCTTTATGATTGCACAATCTGATGAGCTTTGGAAAAGACAAATTCTGTGGAGGCGTTTGTAGGGAGGGGGTTGCCTAACAGCCTGCAAAGTAAATGAAAGCGTTTTTACAGAATTGTTTTGTTGTTGTTAAATGAACATGCTATATGCGATGTCTTATCATGCATTTTGTTTCAGAAACATAGCAAGGAAGTTGAAAAGCCTGCACCACCTAGTTCCGGACCAGTATTGTATGATAAAAGTGGAAGTATTACCATAGCAGTTCACGCTAAGCCTGGTGCCAAATTAAATGCAATAACAGGTAATGTGGAGAAGTTTTAGCTGAGGAGTAAGATGGAGGGTGACACATTATGCACAAGTGATAATTTTATTTGTTGGCTGCCCACAATGGTTTATGTTGTGTCCAGGTTACATATTCTGTACGCCCTATTTTTAGGCAGTGTGAAATAATTCTAAATGTATGTTTCTCTTTAATAACTTTTGAGGCCTTCACTGGTACTTGGAAAAATTAACTCCCATTTCCTGATTACCAGAAAGAAAGTTTGCCAAGCATGGTAATTATGAAATGGTACTGATGAAAATTTCTTTTGAGAATACTGTTGGATATGTACAGCGTTTTTCTCAGTTATCCTGAAAGCATAATTGGTTTGTTTAGTTAGAATTTGAAATTTGTATTTAAGTTATATGGATACAGAAATATAATAAGCAGGTATATTATTATCACGTATTGTTTTTTAGGTAATTTAATTTATAACTTCATGCCATTACAGTCACCTGTAGAGAACAGCATAAGCTGTTTGACGTGGGCCACATAAAGGTGTGAAAAGCGGATCCACCATTACCACTTCTTTCTGTCCCCATCTAAATTATTTTCGTCCTTTGCTTATTCTATTGCTTATTTTTCTTTCCAACAAATAAAATCCTAATTCATTAAAGTAACTCTCAGTTTAACATGTTGCATTTAATTTTTGTACAGTATTCACCTGATGTGTAAAAAATATTTTTAGCCCCCCCCCCACCCAGTTGCCCCTTGGTGCCTGTCTTTGTTCACTTGGTCGACCCAGTGCAACAAGCTTCCACCTGGACTTTCTACGACCCAAGTTTCAGACTAGTGCAGAGATTAAGACACTTTGTGGCAGTGTCATTTTGTTGCAGAGGATGATTTTGTTATGTCATAATTTTCCTTCCTTAGGCACATACTGTCCTGATATGGACGTGCAGTTGTCATGCTGGAGTATCTTCCCATCTCTGTAGCAACTAGGCCAACTCCATGTCTCCTGAAATGTCACACACCTGCGTATCCCCAACCTTCAACAGAAATCGGCTGCGAGGTGTGTGCATATGCATACCCTCTCGCCCATGATTGGTATGTCTGTCCTTCTTTGCTAACACTTCAGACTCCTAAGCCACTAATAAAGCATGCCACCTGGGCCATAGTTATGGCTTTATCCCTTTATGCCACTGTAAAGGCTGTTCTCGTCTGATGTATTTACTTCCTTGCAAATGCTTTTTCCAGTCAGTAGTGTGTGTATATTTGTAGTATATGCAAAATAGGTTAGATGATCAAATCCATTAATTGGATTATTGACCTTAATTATGTCATTTCTGAAATTGATTATGGCCTGATCTGAAGTGGTACAGCAGCTGTGATGTGGAAGTGCCAATTTTTGTATGCATTGTCAAAAGTGTATCCTGGGAATGATGGACTTGCAGTGTGTATAATGTCATTACGTCGTTGCTAGGTATCAGCTAAAGTCTTTCAATGAAATGCCATTTTTTGGCTAACTATAAAAATTCCCTCTGTATATATATCATAGGAGTGTTCTTGGATTACCCTGAATATGCCTTAGTTCCCCCATGTTACATGGGAAGGATAGATCTGTTCAGTGGGAACCTGTTATTTTGCCTAAGGCATCATTTATGAGTGACGTATGGTCAAGTACTAATGTGCGAGAACAACTTTCAGCAGTCATTGCCATTGCACTTTTCACCTCTGTTGCACAGTCTCAGTTGATATGTATAAGTTTGGGAAGGTGGGAGCAAGCCCTCTGCAAAAGTTTTTGTTCTATTTGCTGGTACAAGTTTTTACACACAATTTTCTACCAAACAGCATTTGGTAAATTGCCATGATTCCTGTGAAGACTTGTTCCAGGACATATCTTTTCCTTTTTTCTTGTTGTTTATACTCCATAAGGAGTATATGACTTGGGTAGTGGGGGAGGGTAATAGTTGTTATAAAAGTGGATGCTATTCTGCGTTTGTACAGAGAGTTTTGTGTTATGCTCCCGTGCATACCCAAGGAAAAGTATTCAAATGCACAAATCTATTCTGGGACATATCCTAAGCCTACTATTTGCACACCATAAGGAGTCTATAATGCAACTATGTGAAGTATATTGGAAGTACTTAAGTTAGTGATTGTGAAAGCAGATGATTTTGTTTTAGTTTGCTTTGTATTTTGTAGCAGTGCATGTCCTAAGAGAAGCATCTGAATGGATTAATCCACTACTTTCATGGGTTACTGTCTGGTAACCATGTCCCAGGGCATCTGATGTGCTGTACTGTGATGTATTTTTTTAAATACATTTGATTTAAAAGTGGTGGTGCTTTGTATAGGATATGTGTAGCTTCAGTTGACTTACACTTTTATATACATTTGTTATTAGAAAATGTTTGTGTGCTTGATTCACAGGTCTCGCCCTGTACTTCTGTTGTAAAAAAATACTTCATTTATTAAATCTGACTGGAAAATGGGAAAACGGAATTTAAGTTGCGTAACTTAGGTTTATTCTTAAAAAAGATCACAACTATTAAGTGCATGAAACAGGCCTGAGGTGGATATTGCCTTCCAGTTCATTCACTTGTAAGGTATTCATTGAAAATCATGACTTGTATATTATCATTGCATTTTTTTTTTCAAATGCAATTTATACAGTAATATGTATAAGTTGAAAAATGTATGCTAAAAAGTGGTCTTAAAAAGGATTCAATTTATTCATATGGTAATCAGTATCAGTTACTCATATTAAAAGCAAATAATAATTTCATTGGCATTGTATTCAACCTCCATAGCCAAAATTTGGAACAAAATCCAAGCTGAAATAGATACAGAAGCTAATCGTAAAGCGATTTTGCACAAACCAAATAGCACTGTCACACCTAATATGAAATTTTACTTACAAGTACTCTAAGCAGATGCTATAAACTCCATTGTATCACAATCAAAGTCCTCCTCTAATGATTTAAATTTTCAGGTATAAAATTTTGCAGTTATACCTGTTGATATTTGTACCTAACATCCCTTATTATGTAAACTGTCATATTAACTATTAACTCTTATTATCAGATCTGATGTTTTCTTTATAAATCCTTCTCAGTTTGTTCCTTGGATCTGATCAGGTCTGAAACTGGCCATACCAAGACTTTCAGCTCCAAAAGCGCCATCTCCTCTCTCATAATGCCCCCCCCCATAAGCATATTCCTGCTCAGATCTCATTTGCTGCCGTGTGTGTCAGGTGTGTTTCATTAGCTCCAGCTAAGTATTTGACTTTTGATAACTGTTTTCAGCCTATTTTTTCTGCTTCCTCCTCTACTTTTAGTGCTAGTGCTTTTTCAGTGTGTTTTTTGATAGGGTTCTTTTTTTTTTTTTTGAGTATTTTATTTAGTGTTCTGTTTTTCCTGCCTTATCGCTGGTTAGCGTAGTTCTTGGAATTGCTTTTATTGTTATTGCACAGGCTTTCTGACATAGTTATTTTTAAGTGCTGTTTTATAGGTGCAATGCAGTGAAAGCTCAAAGTCTATTTGTCTAATATATCTTGTGTGTGTGTGTGTGTGTGTGTGTGTGTGTGTGTGTGTGTGTTTTTCTACCATGGAAAAGTTCTCGGGACTCAAAAAGTATGTAGGCTGTGGGCACCAAGCTTCTTCCCTAGGACTCTCACGATAGGTGCAGGGACTGACTGGGTGTGTTGCCCATCTGGGCGAGGATTGTCAGGCCTGTATGGGCTTTGAATCTAGGGCCCTTGCAGACAAAAGGGCCAAGCTTTTCTTGAAGGGCTTATTGCCTCCTTTTCCTGCCCCTTTCATGTCTTGTCAATCTCCTTTCCCAAGTTAAAAAAAAAAAAGAAACACAGATAAGAAGGAAGATGACAAAACCTGTTCGACTAAGAGAAGGCCAGAAAAAGAGAAGTCAAAACTTTGGGAGAGAGAATCCTGGAAATGGAAAGTAGATTCTTCCCTTTTTTCCCCCATATCTGAAGACCTCAAGGTCTTGAGCTGCTCCAGTGGGTTTTACTTCATTGGAGAAGATACTGCTTCATCATTGTTCTCCCTCTTCCTCTGATCAGGCATGACCCATATCCCTGAATCTGACGACTTTTGTGGGATGGGATAATCTGGGCTCCTGGCTTGTCTTCAAGGAGTGTCAAAGACCTTGATTTAGTCCAGCTTCTGACATCCATCCTCAAGACCCAGATGGAGATGTGTATCATCCCTTCCCCCTCAGCTCGGGGGTTTGAGAGCTTTTCTCAGTTGGTTCTGACCTTGCAAGGTTTGGTTTATTCAGCTCCAATGGCTTTCATTCCTCCTTCAGACATCCCTTCAGCTCTGATATTTTAGGATCCAGCTTAGAACCAGTTCACCCCTGTGTTGGCACTGACAGCATGGCTGTCTTTGGCACCGGTTGCCACCTTGATGGTCTCAACTCCAATGTTGTTGGTTCCTAAGACATCCCGGTGCCAAGAGGTCAGTGTGAGCACTCAGGGTTGAGAATTTTGTATCTTTTTCTTCACTTGGGTGCTTTAGTGCTTAACAACTTAGCTCCAGTCTCTTCATCAGACCCACCCCATTTGGCAGTTGTTACTTGAGTTTCCCTAAGGTCAGAGGATTGATTGGGCTGTCAGGCTGTCTGTCCTGCTTCAGCATTGGTGTTTGATGTTGCAGAAAAGCTATCTCATTTGCAGACAGAGTAAGTGATACCAGTTCCAGATCCATCCTGATCCTCACATTCATCTGGTGTTACGGCTTCTCTTAACCAGTCCTTGGGACAGCCTGCACTGACTGGCTTTGAAGGGCCCCATACCTAAGGACTCCACCTTCAGCTTTTGTGTACCCCACAGCATTCCTAGTTCTGGAGCCACACATAAAAAGCCTTTGCAAGAGGAAGCACTTGGCCTCCCCAGAGGAGTCTCAATGAGGATTCCAACCTCGATGAACTGGGAGGGGGGGGGTCCCTTCAAGTCCTCTTGCAAGGATATCTCCTTAGTCAGCCTTCTCAAATTAATGCAGTGGTGTGGGGGACGAACCATCAAAGCCACTTTTCCAGAGGAGTTGGTATTTCTCGAGGCCTTCATTGTGAGTCCATCTACTTTATGGGTAATACCATCTTCAGACATCCTTGTAGATCTGGTGTCCCAGAGGGCATGAAGAGAACTGGACACATTGGAGCCAATCCCACTCAACTCAGGTAAAGTTTAGACCTCCTGTAAAGATAGAGCCTTTTTGGATCAAGAGTCCTGTGGTTAATACCATTGTTGTCACTGTGGCCACTGAGAAAGACATCCCAGAAGAGTGCTTCAGTCCATTCCCACTGAATAGGGAGTCCCAGTCCTTGGACTGCTTGGATTAGCACACGTGTGCTTCAGTAACATCTGCTGTCCATGCATTCAACTATGTGGCTCGTTTCATGAGACTCCAACATGGTCTTATTACTGATGTGTCCAAATCTGTGGCTTCCCTACAGTCTCCAGATTTCAAGAAATCCTTGGCAACTCTGTTGTCTGCCCCAACTTCTGTTTTCAGTGTGTCTGATGGGTTTGCCCATAAAGCAGGAATAGGCATAGCTCTTCACTAGCAAGCTTAGATGCCCTTTTGCAATTTTATGGAATATGTTTTGGCATTATTTCTTACATTTCTCCTTGACTAATCCACCCCCTTTGGGAAAACTCATTTTGCAGTGGGAATTGTTTCCCCACTCCACAACAAACCTTCCGTAAGAATCAGAGAGGTGTCAAGAAAATGTTCTTCCAAAAGTTGCAGCAGTTTTCCCAAGATGCTTTGGTCGACGATTCAGCTCATGGCAGTGGGGGAGAATTTGATGGATGTCACCTACATGGCAGAAGCTGACTACAGAATCAAAGCTTCAGAGGTCCTTTCATTGAAGGCTTTTTCACTGTTCCTGAATGTTTGCCCGAGAGTCACAGTCTGGGGTCACTCAACATATCCCTTCACCCAGAAGGTGGGGTGGCCATTGCCTCAGATGCCTTAGTTTGTTTGTCTTTTCGGCTTTTCTCGGTTAGGGGTCGCCACAGCGGAACTCCGGTCCGCTAATGATTGGCAGTAGATTTTTATGGTGCTGAGTTGTCAGCCCGATGCCCAACCTTCAGCGAAGGCACACCCATTCACGCATGACTTTCAGAGGCCACTCGACCACGGGTAGGGCATGCAGACTCCACACGGAAGGCACTCCAGCCGAGAATCGAACAGGAGAAACTCTTGCTGTGAGGCAACAACGCTGCCATTGTACCACCGCGTCTACTACTGCCTCGGATACCTGAGTGTTAAGCGTAATTGGCAGAGGATATTTGTATCCTTGTCGTCTACTCCTGTTACAAAGCAAAGTTTCCTTCTGGATGTTCCATGCAACCAGAGAAGACCAGCGGCAGCTGAAAATTCCAAGGTGGTTGTCACACTGAGTTGGCATAATGGTTAAGGTGTTTATGTCATAGACACAAGGTACAGGGTTTGATTCTTACCTTTGGTATGGAAAATCTGACTAGGCTTAAAATGGCCTGCAAGTTCAAATAGCCCAGTACTAACCTATAAAATGTCATAACATTTACAGGTTGAGGATTGGTATAATAAGCGAGGTGATTACCTCACAGACACACAAAGTACAAGGTTTTATTTTCACTTTGGGAAGCATGATTAGGCTTATAAAAGACCCATAGGGACGTTAGCCTAGTAATCACGTACGAACCTTATGAACCAAAGGGATTTCATGGTCTGCTGTGTACAAAAGAGCAACAAGAATCTCGGGCCCATTCTGGACCTAAGCAACTTGAACCTACACATCAAGCAGACCAAAGTCTGGATGCTCATGGTGCAGTCTGCCTTTCTCCTTCAAAGGAAGGATGATTGGATGTACTCGGTGGAACTCAAGAATGCCTACTACCACATCAAGATAGCAAGGCAGTCCAGGAGATTTCTGCGCTTCAGGCTGGGAGTCTGTCACCTTCAATTTCATGTCCTGCCTTTTGGTCTTACCACAGTTATAGCTCAGATTTTTTGCTACTGATGCCACCCTTGCTGTGCACTTTTTGCTACCTGCTTAAACACAAAATGCAGCAGCTATTTTGCTCTGGTCTTCTCTCTTGGACAGTCATTGACGGGTGCTCTTCTGCCTTCTTGGCCTCTTACACTTCTGTATGCCTTTTCCCCATACACTTTTGTCCACCAGGTTCCTGTAGAGAGCTTGCCCATTTCAGAGCAACTGTGATTCTCATTGCCCCTTCTGGCCATGGCAGGTTTGGTTCCTCTCCCAGTAGCTTTACCTGAAACACCCACCTTGGGTTCTGGACTTGAGTCTGGATCTGATTTCTCACCCATTTGGCCATCCTCAATCAAATCTAAACTTCCTCAAATTGACTGCATGCTTTCTCCAATTCCAGTGATGACCAGACATCCCAAGCTTTCTGGGAGAGATGTTCATATTCTTTCCTGTTCTCAAAGTCATCCACCAGAAAAGTGTATTCTGGCAAATGGAAGCATTTTCTTTATGGGCCGCTCTAAAGGTTTAGACCCTTTTCAGCTCCCCAAGAGGCTGTCCTGGATTTCTTAGTTGTCCTTTTATACTTTGTTTCAAGTTACTCTGTCATTAAATTACACTCTGTCATTTCTGACTTTCTTATTGGTCAAGGTTAGACCCTTTGGCTTACTTGCATTTGTCAAAAGCCTTTTTGAAACATGCCTTTTTACTGCAACCCTTATTATGGACCCAGTCTCCCCCCCCCGGGACCTTCCCACAGTTCTTCAAGCCTTGGCCTCTGTTCCCTTCGAGTCTTCTGCCACAGTTGATATGAAGTTGCTTTTTGGAGAAAACTTTTTAGTGGCTATCTCTTCAGCCAAACAAGTTTCCGAGCTTCAGCTATTGTTTAGTGTCCCTCCTTATTTAGTCTTTCAAAAGGACTGGATTTCCTTACATCTTTAGCAATCCTTTCTCTCTAAAGTACCATCTGAATCTAACTTGAGTAAGTCTATCCAGCTACTGTTTTTCTTTCCCAGTTTTAGTAACAAGAGGGCATATTTCCTTCATTGTCTTGACATGCATTGTTACATAGATTTTACTTGGAGTGAACTAAGTACCTCAGAAAATCAAGACCACTGGTTCAGACCCAAAATGTTGTCTTCCTTTTGATGTTTTATGTCCCTGATATGTTCCATTAACCTAATGTTAAAACTTTTTTTTGTTTCACAAATATAAAATAAACCACATGGGCATCCTAAGGCTTAAATAACCCCCTTGCTGTTACATGTACATGGCAGTAATTTTTCTATGCTTCAGGGTTGTATTTTAGAGCAAGTAGTTGTTGAAAATGATGAAATTCTTTTGAAAGAAAAACTGTGATACAAAGAGTCTGTCTGTCATCTTAAATATACTTTGGCCCTAAATGAAAAGGTTAATTGGAAGTATTTTATTTAATTGTTTGATTGTATTATTGAATGATTGAGTTTGTGTTTTTTGTATAAAAGGTATTCATTTTAGCTGAATTTTATAACTCCTGGAAGGTTTTGTACCAAGGCGGTAGAAAATAAAATACTTTTGGGTCTGAACCAGTGGTCTTGATTTTCTTTATTGTTGCTAGTTCTATGGACTAAGTACCTCAGAAAGTCTGATCAATTATTTGTGTCTTTTTCTAAATCCAATTTAGGGAAGCCAATCTCTATGGTTATGGTGATCTTGTACAGATGGCTGTCTGTATTTCCTTTGTTTACGTTAGTAAAGTGCTCTCTCCCTCTTCAAACCTAAGGCTTATTCCGCCAGGGCAGTTGCTGCTTCTACAGCCTTTGTTGGTTATGCTTCTCTTGGATGAGATTTGCTCAGCAGCAACATGGTCATGGTTGTATTTAATAATTTAGACTATCAGCAACGTATGAATGCATTGCTGAATACCGATGCATACACTACTAGTTCACGTTCAGAGGTAAATAAGGCTTATAGTTCAATCAAGAACTGTATAGAGGACTTATTTATTGAAGGTAGAATCGACCAGAAGATCTATAATTACTTGACAACTTTGTACCCTAGATATCCATGTATATTCGGCATCCCCAAGATCCACAAGTGTATTGAGAATCCTCCTTTGAGACCACTAGTGGATAGCAAAGGTTCACCAACATACTCGTGTGCTAAAGTGGTAGATGCCATTTTACAAAAATTTTTATGCTATGAGACCCAAATATGTAAAGATTCATGGTCATTCTTGAAAAAGATTGAGGCCTTAGATTTTAACGTGAACTTTAATTTTCTCACTATTGACGTGAGAGACCTCTACACTTGTATCCCCCACGAGGTAGCAATAGAATGGGTAGCACTTATGTTAAAGAAACATAATGCTACAGCCGCGGAAATTAGTTTGGTCGTGGAACTTATTGATCTGGTGCTCTCTAACAATTATTTCATGTTCCAAGACAGTTTTTTTCTGCAAAAAGTAGGGTTAGCAATGGGGTCACCGTGTGGAGCTAGCGTCGCAAATCTGGTCATGGCTTACTGGGAGTCGGAATATGTGTTTAACAACAATACATGTTGTGATTCCTTTGTTTTCTATACGTGATGGAAGACATCTTCATCCTCATCAATGGAGATGAGCGAGATAGTGAGTATGTGCTGGAATATTTCAACAGCACTACGCATTTCCTACAATTCACTTCTACATTTAACACTGATACTATAGCGTGCCTAGATATTTGTCTAGTGAAAAATTACATTATTAATAGTTATGTAGCAAGGATATTCAGAAAAAACACGTACTCCAATACGTTTCTCCATTTTACCAGTAGCCATCCCTTTCACCAAAAGAGGTCAGTCATTAAGGGCCAGTTAGTGAGGGCCTCTAGAATGATCAGTTTGGATGAAGATTTTTCTGATGAATGTGCTGTTTTAAAAAGCATGTTTTTGCACCGTGGATACCCAGAGCCCCTCTTGGATGCCCTTTTCCAAGAGGTTACAACTAAGAGAGTGGATAGGGTATACATTCCTTTACTTTGTGCTAAACCCTTACTGACACCTTCTAGTACACACAGTGTAGTGGATGAATATTCAGACACCACTAGTAGAGCATTGGTTAGTGAGGATAAGAATGCCACATTGTCCTTCATCACTACATTCAGTTCACATAGTTACTCATGTTTGGACATCTTACAGAAAAATTGGGACCTGTTTTAAGATGTACCCTAACATTTACGTGAAAGTAGGTGAGACCCCTAGAGTGACATTTAGAAGAGGGAAGAACCTTAAAACTCTCTTAGAACAGCAATACACCCCAGTAGTATGGAATACTGGGATGAACAAATGTCAAAATTTCAACTATTGTAAACTTGTAGAAGTCACTAATTCGTTTAAGGTTAATGGTACAACTTACAAATTGAAAGGCAGATTCAACTGTAATTCATCTTTTGTAGTTTACTTGGCTAGGTGTACATTCTGTCCTGCTTTCTATATAGGAAAGACGGAGCGGAGGCTTCGTGACAGAATTCTGAACCTACGCTGTGAATAAATGTAAACTGGAGAATGCGCTAGCTAAGCACATTACTTCTAATAAAGAACATGCTTTTAAATTTATTATCATTGATCAAGCCAAGTACGACAATAGGGGTGGCCCTAGACCACTCAAACTTTAAGAACTTGAATTAGCCTGGCAAGTGAGGCTGAATGCCTATACTTTTCCTGGGTTAAATGACTCATGCTCAATTAGTATTCTCAAACTAAAGAGCATGCAGAGATGAGTCACATTTTGTTAAAAACATATATTACTTCTGCCAATGGTTGAGTTATACAAAAAGACTCTTAATGTTTTTACCTTTGTGTATTGTGGTTACTGTCGTAGACATGTTCATATATTTTTAATGTGTTTATATACTTTAATGTTGGTTTATTACTGGTTATCAGCAGTTGTCACCTTAATTTCAAAGTGTGTTTGCTTAAGTAGAACAAAGTGATGCAATTGGTGAACGCTGATCACCTGTCTTAGTTATAAGGAAGGTTTTTTATTGCTGTAACTGTTTCTGAAGAAGTTTGCCATCAAGCTGATGAAAAGCGCTTAAAACAGTGGAATAAATAGTGTTATTTGACTCTTGTCGGACTGTGTTGCTGGTTTTTCAAACCTGTTTTTGGATTTAACATGGTCAATTACTCGCACCTTTGTTACTCATTACAAACTAGTCATTCAGTCCAGGTCTGCCTGTGCTTTTAGCTCCACTGTGTTGCAGAATATTCTGTCCACTACCATCCTGTTTGACTGGCTTGGGACTCTTTCCAGACAGACTGATAAGACAGCATTGGATACAAAATTTATGTACTTACCATAACACTAGACTTGTGTGTTCTTCCTTCCATCTCAGTCATCCTGCCCTCCATTCCCATTGCCAAATTCTCACCTTAGTATACATGCAGATCTCTTAGGAGGTCTCAAGGACCAGGCTTTCTTCCTGGGTCAAGTCAATAGATTTTGATTTTCCAGAAGCCCT
Organism: Protopterus annectens; assembly: GCF_019279795.1. Taxonomy (NCBI): domain Eukaryota; kingdom Metazoa; phylum Chordata; order Ceratodontiformes; family Protopteridae; genus Protopterus; species Protopterus annectens. The sequence continues at coordinate 1,551,863,822 of NC_056731.1, read as the reverse complement.
CTACCAAGAAGGTTTATTTCAGTAAATCAAAATGATTCTTTGTTTGGGCAAAACAGCACAATCTAGACCCTTTATCAGAGTCTGTTCTGAATATCTTACTGTTCCTAGCTTCTCTTTTTCAACAAGGGGCTAGTTTTTCTATGATCAAACTCCAACTGGCTGCCATCTCCAACTTCCATCTGGGCAAGAGTCCCACCTTTTCTTCTAGGCAGTGTAAGGCCATCCTTAAAGGGATCAGACCCCCCTGTAAAGGATCCTGCCCCTTCTTGGGATCTCACTCTAGTGCTGCAGTCTTTGATGCAGAAACCTTTCGAGCCTGTGGCTACCTGTGACCTTAAATTTCTGGATTGAAAGACAACCTTTCTAGTGGCTATTACTTCAGCCAGGAGGGTTTCCAAATTACAGGCTCTGTGTATTAAACCTCCTATCATGGTGTTTCATAAGGACAGGGTTTCTCTCCGGACCAATCCTTCCTTTGTTCCTAAGGTAGCTTCAGAGGCGAATTTTAATCAGTCCATTCATCTTCCTATATTTTTCCCAACTTTTCCAATAAGGGAGAATATCATTTGCATTGCTTGGATGTTCATAGGCAACTACGTTTTTACCTTAAGCAGACAGAAAAATTTCAAAAGTCTGATCGGTTTTTGTCACTTTTTTTGTCAGGCTAAGAGAGGGCAGGTGGTTTCTATGGTGTCTATTTCTTGTTGGATTGCCAGTTGCATTTCCTACATTTACGAAAGGAGACACCTGGACTCCGGACCAGTCAAAGCTCACTGTACTAGATCAATAGCAATTTCTTCTGCCTTTTTGGCTAAATTATCCTTGGATGAGATTTGTGCAGCTGCTACTTGGTCTAACCCCTATACCATCATTGCTCATTACAGGTTAAACTTGGTGTCTGGGAGCAGGGCTTCTTTTTGTTCTTCTGTGCTCCAGCATATCCTTCCATGATGCCTCCCAAGGTATATAGTAGCTGGGGACTCTGACCCATCCGTGCGTTTAATATTCTCCCTCCGAGATCGCACTACAGTGAAGAAAAGGGAATATTCCCTTATCTGCATCCTAGTACGATCTCCGCAACAGTCATTCCCCCATGACTCCCTCTAGCGGCAGGCATACTTCAGCGAAAGTGCTTCTAAGGTAAAAAGCACTTTCGCAGAAGTATGCCCGGCTGTTTGTACTTTGGTGAAAAGTTCCTTTGGGGATCAGCACCAATCCCATATATATATATATATATATATATATATATATATATATATATATATATATATATATATATATATATATATATATATATATATATATATATATATATATATATACACACACACACATAGAGAGAAAGAGAGGCACACGCAAACACACATACATAAATCTACTTAAAATCATTTCAACAGAAAACACACACACACACACACACACACACACACACATACAAATCTTCTTAACAAGATCATTTCAACAGAAAATCGAACATCTCAACTTTCTAAAAAGTCGAACGACAGAAAACAGCAAAAATGTACATTTTTGCCCTGCATTCCCCATTTAAGGGGCTGTGCCTCCCACACCCCCTGCATATTATATGTACCAACTCTAAGATCACACTGAAGTGGAAAAAAGTATAAATTCCCTGATCCCTCACTGTACCACAATCTCCATTCAAAACCCTCAATATTTTGGAAAGTTGATCATATGGTCTCATCCATATGATGTTTGACTTTTGTTAACTGAATGTTCTGAAAAGGACCCATACACACACACACACACACACACACACATATTGTATATAGATATATATATATATGCACACATAATACATATATGTGCATGTGAATATATATATATATATATATATATATATATATATATATATATATATATATAGGTCTACCTGACATGGTCGACAGTTTATTTGGTCAACAGTTCATTTGATCGACAAGCATTTTAGGTGGGGACTTTGCCCCCCACACCCCCCCCCTAACTATATATATCAACTCCAGGGTTGCACAACATTGGGGAAGGGGGCAAATATGCTTGTCGACCAAATGAACTGTCGACCAAATGAGTGTCGATCATATGAACTGTCGACCATGTGAAGGGTACCCATATATATATATATATATATATATATATATATATGTATGTATGTATATGTGTGTGTGTGTGTGTGTGTGTATGTATATATACTACAGTTTTGTAATGTTGACTATATATTTTAGTAATATTCCATGACTGGATATGCACAATGCAGGATTTACCCACAGCTGGCATGGTTTGATCATGAGAGGCAAAGCCTGAGTGATTACACAAAGCCAGCCATAGGTAAATCCTGTGGTACCCACACATAGGAGTGAATTATTGATCTGATATTATTAATCCTCGTTCATTCCTTACGTATGGGTATCTGTTTCGACCTCGGAACCAAGCCGGCCATTTTCCAAGCTCGTGTCAGCTACAAACTCTCGAGCTAAACTATTACCCATAACCCCCCTCTCCTTGTTACCACAGATTTCATTTGCCGTGTTGCCATTCGATCGTGTCAAGCTGCTTCTCTTGAGCTAAGTATAGATATTTGTTGTCAGACTAGTCTTATATATAACTTTTTCTGTCAGAAAAGTTTCTATTTCGTAGTCTCTTACCCTATCGCATTTAGCGACCATATTTTCTTGAGTTTTCTTCTCTTTACTCTACACCTTTTACTGCGAGGTATTTCTCCCTTACCATCGTTGGTAATCTCTTCCTTTCTTCATACCTTCGGATATTCTTTTGTACCATTGCTGGTACCCTTTCTACTGTCCCCTTTTTCTGTCAAACAAATTACCTACATCAGATGCACACTCTTTGTACGTTTATTGCTTGAGGGTGCCCCACTTATCTGTTGACCCACCCTGTGCTATTTGTAAACATTTTTCTAACAAAATCTTGTTGGAAAGGAAAAAAATAAGTTGTTGCTGAAGGGACTTCTCAAATCTCCCTTGTCACAGGCTATTTCTGGGTTGGAGGCTTCAACCCCTCCTAGAGCACATAAGAAAATTTTGGATGATCCTACTAAGGCCAAGTCTTTGCCTTCATCTCCGGCTGGGGACTCCTGCCAACCAAGACCTAAAAAGGCTAAAGTTTCTGCTTCGGAGCTCACTCAGCCAGCCCCAGTGCTTTCGGTGCCTAGACCTTCAGCACCATCAGAGATCTCGGCTCAGTTTTCTCCTGTAGCCTTTACTATATCGGCACTGATGGGCTCCTACGTTCAGACTGTTGCGACTACCTCATCGGCACTGACTGTTCAGTCAGCGCAGACCTTGACCACATCGGCTCCAACATCTTACTCTGAACAGACGCTTCAGTTAGTGGCTCCAATTTTGTCGGTTCCAGCTTCGATACGGGCAACCACTTTGGCACCGATCCTTGTGTCAGTGCAGACCGTGACCTCGGCACCAATGATCACCTCAGTGCAGACACCTGTAGTCCAGTCTATCTCTGCACCGCTGTTCTCTGTGCGGACAGGTGAGGTGGGCACCGAGCATGTCTCTTGTGTGGACAGACCTGTTTCTCCCTTCGCCTCTGTGAGGTCCACTAGAAGCCTTTCCGAACATGACGTGTTGCGTCTTGTGGATCAAGTGCTTCTGGCCAGAGGTATCCCGCCCCCCCCAGGACCTATCCTTCCTTGGGAGTTGATCACCAATCTCCAAAGACCCCTTCTTATTCTCCTCCTTCATTGCCTTTGAAGTCCATAGCACAGTCTTCCCCCTCTGTGGTTCTCACTAAGGAACCGCAGTTGCCTTCGTGGCAGGAGAGTTTTGCTATGACCCAGGATGGCAGTTGTGACACATGTAATTTGCTGTTCCACAGCCATCCGGGGACTCTTGAGTTGGCAGGCTGAGCCACTGAGGGAAGGGGTGACCCCTGTCCTGGACACTCACCCCTCTTCAGGTGAACCAGCCTTTCAACTGATGGAGAAAGCCCTGGCTTCTGCTGGCGATACTGTGCTGTTTATCCCCCCGCCCTCCTCTGGTACACTGTTTTCACAAGTCGCACCTAGTGGACACTGGGTGCAAGGGCCTCAGGACATATTCCCACAGGAAACCCCTTTTCTGCTGTCTTCCCCAGCTTCTCCCTCTGAGGAAGTCCACCGGAAAAGTTTGTGTAAGAGGAAGCACATGGAATCCATAGAGGAGTTCCTCACTGAAGACACAGACTTTGATGAGGGGGAAGAATCCCCTCGGTCACCCTCTGAGGTATCCTTTGGTGATATCCTCGAAATCCTTAAGCAGAGAGTTGACTGGCAGCCCTCTAATCCGACCTCCGAGGAGTCTGTGTTCCTGCAGGCCTTTCGCGCCCGGCCCCCTACCTCCTGGGTTACTCCACCTGCCGATGAACTTGTCCGTCTCATCGTGCAGCGTGCGTGGAAGGCTCCTGACACCGTCTAGGCTATTCCCCAGAGGCCAGATAAGATTTTGTCCCCTCCTGCTATGGATCCCCATTGGTCTAAAGGTCTTCCTGTGGATGCTTTGGTGGTGGTGGCGGCCGCAACAAAAAAGGATCTGGCGGAAGAAGAAAGCCAGACTGTCCATCTACCTATCAAAGAGTCCCGGGCCCTGGACAGGATAGGGAAGCACACATTTGCATCAGCGACCTTTACTATCAGGTCCCTGAATTATATGGCACACTTTACCAGACTTCAAAGGGATTTGATTTCCAAGCTCTCTGAAACCTTGGCTGGTGCCGTGTCTGATGAGGTCCATGACAAAGTGGCCTTTCAGCTGGTCACCAATGAGTCAATGTCTAACTCCTCTATGCGACTGATATCTCACGCATCAGAAGGTGCAGCTAGAGCAGCAAGTTCAGCTGTGGTCTTGAGACGACAAGCCTGGATGCGCTTGTGCAATTTCGCAGAACCCTTTAAGGCTTCCTTTCTTAATGCTCCCATTGAGGCCTCTTCATTGTTTGGACCCAAAGTTAAAAGCACACTGGCCAGATGTGAATAGGATGGTAAGACCCTTTCTGCCATAGGTGTCCATTATTCTTCCCCTCAACGTGCTTTCTCCCGAAACCAAAAGAGTGGGAAGATATGGTTCAAGAAATCTCAGGGTCCTTTCCGTGACACACAGGCCGAGTTCTCCCCTAGAGGCAGAGGGGGAAACCCACAGGGAAGATGCTCCTTTTGGGGCAGAGGGGGTCTGCGTAACCAGGGTTCCAGGTACTCTTTCCCTGGCCAATCCTACCAGCGCTGCTGAAGAGCGGCCCAACTCCTTTCCTCTGGAGGTGGTTGTGGGTCGTTTCTCCTTGTACCCTTCTTCCTGGCTAATCATCACCACTGATGGGTACAAAGGATTATAACCAGAGGTTATCATATCCCCTTCTATCTTTGTCCTTTTCATTCAAAAAACCTTCCCGATGTCCCACCCAGTCAAAGGGAAGAAGCAGCACTGGAGATAGAAAAGCTGCTAAGAAAGAGAGTCATCCAAATAGTCCCTCCAGACCAGATCGGATCCGGATTCTACTCAAGACTATTTTTGGTGCCAGAGAAAACAGGGGACTGGAGACCAATTTGGATCTTGGTGTATTGAGCAAGTTTTGTGAGAGTGCAAAAATTCCGGATGGTCACAATGCAGTCTATCCGCCCGCTTTTGGAAAAAGACTATTGGATGTGCTCGATAGATCTTCAAGATGCGTACTACCACATAAAAGTAGACAGGCCATCAAGAAGATTTCTGCGCATCTGTGTGGGAGCCAGTCACTACCAGTTCAGAGTACTGCCCTTCAGACTCTCTACAGCCCCCAGAGTGTTCACAAAGTGCATGGCAGTTGTCACAGCTCACTTGCGACTACAAGGATTCCAGGTGTTTCCATACCTGGATGACTGGCTCATTTCTGCCCCCACCAGACATCTATTGGAAGAAGCCCTGGCATACTCTCTTCTTTCTGCACAAAGGCTAGGCATAACCATAAACTCTCAAAAATCCAATCTCACCCTGTCTCAGTCCACAGAATTCATTGGGGTTATCTTGGATACAAAGAACTGCAGAGCTGCCATTCCAGAGCACAGAATTCTAAGGATAAAACAACAACTGATCCCAATCCTTTCAAGGGAGAAATCCACAGCTCACTCTGTCCTACAGCTGTTGGGTTCCATGGCAGCCTCCATCACCATTGTCCCCCTGGCCAGGTTTCATATGAGGCTTCTACAATGGCTACTGCTTACCCAATGGTATCCTTTTCAGCATCCACTTTCAGCCAAGATTTGAGTAACCCACAGGTGCAAACAGGATTTAAATTGGTGGATGACACACAATCCCTCACAATGGTCTCACCCCTTCTCCCTCCAGCAACCCAAGGCTACAGTGATCACGGATGGGGTGGGGGGGGTCCGAATTGGAGGCCCAATTGCTTATAAATGTTCTAGAGCTGAGGGCGGTGCTTCTGGCATTGCAAGCATTCCATCACCTGCTGCCATCTGGGATGATTGCGATTCATTCAGACAACATGGCAGTGGTCTGGTACATCAACAAACAAGGTGGAACCAAATCTTACCCCCTTTGTCGAGAGGCCATGAGGATATGGCAATGGGCGATGGCTACCAACCGTTTTCTTCCAGCAACGCACATTCCCGGGAGTTCCAGCGTGATAGTAGACAGACTCAGCAGGTGCATTCTACAACCTCACGAGTGGTCCGTGAATCCCTTGATAGAGGCGGAGATCTTCCACCGCTGCGGCCATCCTTGCTGCGACCTCTTTGCATCCCCAACCAACTACAAATGCAACAACTACTTCGCCCTGATTCCCCCTCCGGGACAGTCACCCAGGGATGCCCTAGTCCACAATTGGCCCTCGGGTCTTCTTTATGCATTCTCACCTTTTCCCTCATTCCCCAGTTTCTGAAGAAAGTTTGAAGAGCAAGGTGATCCTCATAGCACCATATTGGCCTCATCAGATTTGGTTCCCCTTTCTTTGGCCTCCCCTACTAGTTCGACCATGGATTCTCCATCCAACCCTGGAGTTGATCTCACATCCATAGAACCTGATTCATCCCAACTTGGACAGCCTGAAGCTCACAGCCTGGCTACTCCAATTCCCTTGATTGCCAGGCAGAATGATCTTTCTTTACAAGTACATGACATTCTCATTGCATCTCATAAGTCTTCCACTAGAATTACTTATCTATGCAAGTGGAAAAGATTTACCTGTTGGCTGAAAGAAAAACAAGTAGATCCCTTCTCAGCACCAGTGTCGATAATACTAGAGTATCTGGTCGACCTTTTTCAATCGGGTCTGTCGGCCTGTACCATTAGAGTTAATTTGGCTGCAATATCTAATTTCCATGAGGGTGTCCTAGACTCCTCTCTTAATGTCAAACAAATTGTGCAAGACCTTCATAAAAGGTGTGAATCATCTGAAGCCACCTTTTAGAGAACCTATTCAACCATGGGATCTGTCATTAGTTCTACAAGCTCTGACAATGCCACCCTTCGAACCAGCTTCTTCTTGCAACCTCAAATATTTGTCATGGAAAACCTTGTTTTTGGTCGCCATTACTTCTGCCAGACGTATCTCTGAGCTTCAAGCTTTATGCATCAAGAGTCCATACTTGATTTTTCATAGAGATAGAGTGTCTTTGAGAACTAATCCTTCATTTCTGCCAAAAGTGATCTCTGAAATGTCCATTAATCAAACCTTTGAATTGCCAGTTTTCTTTGACAGTCATTCAAACAGAGGAGAGTATTGCCTACATACCCTAGATATTCACAGGCAAATCTGATTTTACGTAAACAGGACTAGGTCCTGTCGTAAATCTGACCAGTTATTTTTGGACTATTCTGGACCTAGATTAGGATCTGCTGTTGCTAAGGTCACATTAGCTAGATGGTTGAAAGACTGTGTGACCTTCATTTATACACAACGTAATATTCCGTTGCCTACTACCATGAATGCTCATTCGACAAGGTTGGTGGCAACTTCTGCTGCCTTCCATGCCAGGGCTTCTTTACATGACATCTGTGCAGCTGCAACTTGGGCTACACCTCATACCTTCATCGATCATTACAAATTGGATTTGGCCTCCAGGGGAAGAGCATCTTTTGGTTATATGGTGCTCAGGAATGTCCTTCCATGAGAGCCTCCCAAGAATAGAGGTAGCTGGGGACTCTGTCCCATACGTAAGGAGTGAACGAGGATTAACAATATCAGATAAAGAAGTTATGTCTTACCATAACGTTCCATCTGTATTGTTGATCCTTGTTCAGTCATTATGACCCTTCCTCCTTCCCCCTCCTGTGGCTTCTAGTGGATCTCACCTTCCGGTTTTCTTAAGTCATTTGACCAGAGGTAGCCTCTACCTTCTTTTGACTTGCAAACTCAATCTGAGGTAACAAGGAGAGGGGGATTATGGGTAAGAGTTTAGCTCGAGAGTTTGTAGCTGACGCAAGCCTGGAAAATGGCCGGCTCGGTTCTGAGGTCAGAACCGATACCCATACGTAATGACTGAACGAGGATCAACAATACAGATGGAACGTTATGGTAAGGTATAACTTCTTTTTATACAGTGACATTATTTTAATAAAAATGAGTCATACCTTTTTTTTAAATAGTCATTGCATAAAAAGTCTTGGTGTTCTTCCACCAGGCTCCATTAGTCTGGGACATTCAAGACAAGTACTGTGCATGCTCTCAGGCTGCACAGTACATTGTTGTTGCTGCTTTTTTTTTTAAGTTTACTAATGTACCTTAGATTTTGGTAGAATATGGAGCTATTTACATTGTGTAATTGGTTTGTTCTTAATAACAAGTTGTGGTTTCTGGCATATCATTGAGGAATTAAGTTTGCAAGCTATAGGTAAGTTATCCATTTTGGGACGAGGTAAGAGATTATGAAGTATGCTTTGGAGCTACTTTTAGGGGCACTCCCAGCATGGAGTACAATTTATTTTGTTTGTTTACCTGGTAATGTCCGACTGGGTATGAGGCCCATTTTCAGTGGAGGTGCAGGGAGAAAAGCTCCATACATACAAATAGACAGTATTAAACGATCAAATTTAACACACATTAATCGACAATGTACAAAGCAAGTCAGTAGAATTTAGTTATATAACAATAATTAGCAAATAATTAACAAATACATTAACAAATTTAACAAAAAATGGCACAGTTAGTGATAAAAACTGGCCACATGAGTTAATAGTGAGAACAGTGTGATACAGTAATTCCAAGATAGAGAAATGCAGTTTACATAACACTTAAAGACAAAGCAGTATATGTGTCTATATTACTAACTGAAACTGAGTGAACAGTCAAGATAGCCTTCAGGAATTAATAGTTGTAGCTCTGAAAATGAGCTAGTTTAGGGTAATGTAAGGGAGTAGTAGGTAGCTTAACCAGGAGTATGGCAGGTGCAGAGCCAGTGTTTTGCTAGATGTTCCTTAAGGAGGTTTTTAAACTCATGAATGCTGGGGTGTTTAGCCATAGGTTGAGGAAGAGTGTTCCACAGTTTGGCAATTTTATAGGAAAAAAGGGCGGTGCCCTGTGTGTTGTGAGCTTGGGTAATCTTTAACAATAGTTCATTTGAGGATCTTAGAGCTCTAGGATTGCTTTTGGGTTGGACTAGTTTGCCAAGTCCCGGGCAGTTGTTAGGTTTGTGAATTATATTGTGGACTATGGACAGTTGGTTAAATGTTAGATAGTTTGGTAGTTCCAACCACTTAAGTTGAGAGAGTACAGACCTGTGGCAAACTTGGCATTTTTGTTGTAGCATGATTCCAGATTATTTAGGTCAGTTTTATGAATGTTTGTAAATACTAGGGAGCTGTAGAGGAGGGTGGAGAGTAGATGTGTGTGGGCAGTGGCTAGCCCAGCATTGTCTGTAAGGTAAGGTTTAATTCTGTAAAGGGTGCCAAGTCTGGAGTGGACTGTTTTTGATGGTGAGGGTGATGTGGGTATCAGACCTTAGGTTATCATCTATTGTGACACCTAGACGTTTGGCTTGGCTGGTGGGATCTATTTTGGTTCAGTTTGTGGAAAAGATAGAAAGTGGAGTCAGGCATGTTTTGGGTTTATTGTAATTGAAGACCATTAACGTGGTTTTGTTGGGGTTAAGTATGAGTTGATGGCTAGTGAGGTAGTTTTCTATGTCCTGGAAAGATTTTTGCATTTTTGTTTGTTGGTCCTGGGGAGGTGGGCTGTGCAAATTAATGTAGAGTCGTTGGCATATTGTACTATGGAGGCTTGTTGGGTTGAAGAGCTGAGGTTGTTAGTAAAAATTGTAAAGAGAAGGGAGCCAAGTATGGATCCTTTGGGTACACCAACAATGATGGGTAGAAGGAGGGGGGACAGGGTGTTTTCCCATTTGGTGGCTTGCTGACTGTTAGAGAGAGAACTATGGAACCAGGACAGGGCTGTTGTGTTGAGGCCATGGAATGATAGATTATTTGGTAGGATTTGGTGGGAGACGGTGTCAAAGGCTTTTGACATGTCAAGGAATATGGAGAAGACCATTTGGCCTCTGTTTATAAGCTCTTGAATGGTGTTTGTGAAAGATAGCAGGGCAGTACTGGTACTATATTTTGGCCTAAAGCCGTGCTGTGTGGGGGAGAAGAGTTTGTGATTAAGGAGGTGGGCAAGGAGTTGGGATTGAATGCATTTTTCTAAGATTTTGCCTAGAGGGGAAAGTATGGCTATGGGACGGTAGTTAGTTAGATCCTTAAAGGGGCCACCTTTATGTAGGGGATTTTTTTTAATATACTATATTAGTCTGCTCCTTGAGGAAAAGATTTTTTCCACGTTTTATCATGTTTGTTTTGAGGTGCAGAGAAATTAAATTGTTTAAGCATTAAACTTTTTCTCAATTTGTGGAATGTAGAAGATGATCCATGGGTAGCTGTAACTTTGCTTTTTATTCAGCTAACAAGACTTCTTCCTGTTGTTAATGTTGAATTTAAAACAGGCATGCTGATTGTTATATCCAATTTGGTGTGCACATGTTTGCATAAGAATTGTCTTTTATTGTATGATTATTTATATATTACATACACACCTGCTCACATGTATCACATTTTTACATATGTTGGTCCGAGAGTGTGACATAGTGGCTTAAGACTAAGTGCTGCCAGACTGTGACTCCAAAGCAGTGATCTGTTTGATCTCATGTGCCTCCATTTGGCTGCTTTATGAATTTCAGCAAGTTATTTATCCGGTCATTGCTCTGTTGTCACACATGAGAAAGGAGTGTGTGTCCAGTGAGCTTATCTGGTTAACAAATGTTATAATTATTATTATTATTATTATTGATATTATTATTTTTTAACTTAACATGTGTTTTGCTTTTGGTGGGATTTCTTAACTTATATTTTCTTACACTTTCTTGCATCTTGTAGCTTGCTTCTTATGAAAGTGTTTATACTTTTCTGAGTGCCTTAATGTCTGTACAGTAAGCATTGCTGATATATTCATTACATATAATATACCAACCCCTTTTTGTAGATGTCTCTACTGAAGCAGTTGGTGTAGCTATTGCTGCCCCACCATCAGAAGGTGAAGCCAATGCTGAACTTGTACATTTCCTTTCTAAGGTTTTACAAGTAAAGAAGAGTGAAGTAATTCTGGACAAGGTACCATATACATAGTTTTGTTTATTTTCTTTTTATAGTGTATTAGTTTTGCATTAAAATATTTTTAATAACAGATAATATGATTAAAGTATGCAATACTTGTTTCGTAGGGAATGTAAGTAGTGCCATTTGACTACAGTTATAGCATATTTAACTTCCTAATCTTCTTTATCGGTATAAGTCTTATTTATTTATTTTACATTTGGTTATTGGGAAATTCCAACTGGATATGGGTCCTTTTTCAGCAGAGGCCCAGGGAGAAAAGCTCCACAGGTAACATTTACACACACAATAATAGTCTTCAATTTGAAATCACACAGTACAGTACATTAATGTCAAGTAGTAGTATTTAACGTATGACATAAAATTATATAACAGCGCCAACCATTCACATTAGTTTCAACAGAAAGTTGTTACATTTTCGCAGCTGTCAGCAAGGTTAAGGTACAGGTAGGTATAATTATAAGAGATGTCAGGAGAGAAGAAATATGGGACAAAGGTGTGATTA
>NC_056731.1:1551839220-1551846720 GCF_019279795.1 Protopterus annectens | reverse complement strand
AGCAGAAGAAATTACAGCTGCTTGTGTGTACGTAAGTATCTCAGGAGAGATCATAGCTGCTTGAGTGTACGTAAGTATCTCAGGAGAATTGCAGTTAAGAAAAACACTGTTAGCGGCCCCCATATCATTAACTTCAGAATAATCATGATGACAACCACAGATAACATTAATGTCTGCCCTGTCATCAACTTCAGAATATTCTTGGTGTACCCTTAGCGGGGAAGAATCTGCACTCAAACAGACATTATCAAAAATGATGGAACCATGATTGGATTTCTTCCTTTCAGTAACCAACGACTCACTCACTTCAATGGACCTCCCACATACTAACCCTACCTCCTGTGCATCTTTGCTCTTCACTAACCCTGTCCCCCCTGTGAAAGATTCTGAAGCACATTCTAGCGCAGAGACAGCGCTGGGGGAATTCCTGTCTGAAGCACATTCTAGCGCAGAGTCAGTGCTGGGGGACTTCGATGTATCTGTTAGATCATAAGTGACTAACAGAGTACTATTCCCTATTAGAGGAGTTTTAATAGTGTTATTTATTGAAAATGAAACTCCATTTTTAACAGCTGTGTTCGTGACATCCTGAATATTACTAACTACTGAATCAGGCAAGGACTCTGGACATGTGGATTCTGGTAAGGACTCTGAATCCTTGGATTCATCGATACCAAGACTAACTTTGTTAATATCCTGGAATATTACGTCCTTGGATATGGTAAGATTAATTAAATTGGCGCTGGATAGATGTTTAAGTATACTCGGCACCACTTTAGACATATCATCTCCCTTGAATGACTCCTGAATAATAAAATACGAATCAGGTCTTATTTTGTCCTGTGCTGACGAATCAGAATCAGATCTTGTTACCTTCTGTGCGGTACTATTAATGTTACCCTCTGTGGAAGTACTATCAATATCAACCTCTGTGGGAGTAGACTGTAAAGGGATATTGCCCCCCTTGGATGTAGACTGCACAGAAATCACTGCTGACCCACCTCCTCTACTCGGAGAATTTGTTAATCTATTAGTAGTGGGAGCACAGTCTTTAACATACATGCCATGTTCCTTAACACACATGGAATCCCTTTTATCAACACCCACACCTAAATCAGCATGACCCCCATGATTAGGGCTGGAAAATACCCCCGAGGAAACAAGTCCCTCAGCACTGCAAGACTTGTAACCCTCTATCTGTTTGCCTGCAGAAACAGAAGAAGGGGAACATATGTTTTTACTTAAAGTAATGAATTTCGTAGACTTGCTAACCGCCCAATTTCCAGAGGGAGACTTCACTTGTGTGAAAGAAGGAAACTCTGACTGTACCACAAACTCTGAAGAGTCAACAGAACCTTTAAATCTAGAAGCTGAAAACGCTAAATTAGACGGGGTTTCAGGCTCCAGTTCAGATGCGCACCCTGAAAACGTGGGCGGAGTGTTGTTCGTGGCTTTAAGAGTCCGCATGACTCCACTATCTTCAGCAGGTGCTGGTGTGATTGCTAAAGAGAATTGATCAAAAACAGTAAAATCAACAATTTTACATGCATCACTATTATAAGTCTCTATAACTGAGCTCCTCTTTAATGAGTATTTATCTGACGTAGCTACATTAGATCTGAGCTTGGAAGAAAAAGGCGCCACCTTCTTGTGTGTCCACTGGCTTGAACAGTCCTGTGGTGCGAACTGTCCAGAACAACCAGTTCCCTCTACATTAACTGCCTGCTGACTAGAACAACACTTCCCTGCTTTGTGCACACCGTTAACTGGACCAATCTCAACTGATCGATGTGCAATAGTCGATCCAAAAGTTCCATGTTCAAGGGACATTGACTGTCCAGAAAAGCGAGTGCTAATAGCATTCACTTCCTTAACTGCCTGTAGTCCAGAGAAACACTGCCCTTCTTTGTGTGCTTCTCTAACCTGGCACCCCTCCATTGAGACATGATGGAAAGAAAAAGGCGCCAATTCTTTATATGCAAAAGGCGCCAACTCTTCAAATGTCGCCGAACTTGAACAACCCTTAGATAGGGAAAGAGTAGGTGTCGCCTTCAGATCTGAAGCATTGGGCGCCAAGAAGGAAGAAACCCATGGAACAGACTTCTCTTGCGCCTCCTGATTCAAAGGCACCCCTGTGGTTGCTTCTAAAGGCGCCAACCTCTGGCGCGTCCCCTTTACACTTGATAACTCTGCCGGTGTCGTCTTCAGATTGGAAGGAATGGGCGTCAAAAATGAAGAACCACAAGGCACTAATTTCTCGTGTGCCTTCAAAGGCACCACTGTGGTTGCGTCTAAAGGCGCCAACTTCTGGTGTGTCTCTTTTACACGTGGTAACTCTTTAGGTGCCGCCTTCAGATTGGAAGCAATGGGCGCCAAAAATGAAGAAACACAGGGCACTAAATTCTCGTGTGCCTCCTGATTAAAAGGCATCAACGAGGTTGCGTCTAAAGACGCCAAGTTCAAGTTCTGATGAGTCCCCTCTACACGTGGAAATTCTTCATGTGCCTTCTGGCTCAAGGGCAATGCATCTACAGGTGTTGAACAGATGTGTTTCTTGTGCGATACTTGACTTAACTCTTCCAAAGAAGGAGTGTGTACTATATTAACCACTGAATCATTTGGCACCACTACCGATGTCTCATCTGAATCACTGGGCATCCGTGTAGACAAACATTTAAAGGAAATGGGTGTCAAACGCGCCCATTCAGCTTCAGTTATGTCTTCGCAAGAACAAGACTGAGATTTTGTTGTACCTTTGCTGGGATAAGGTGTAGATTCCGATGAATAGTCTGTGGACAAGTTGAATAAACGTTGTCCATCCTGGCTATAACCCCAATCTTCTGGACTAAACAAAGACGGAGAAAACGAATTCTCATCTTGCATAGATTCCGCTAACACACACTCGTCGTTAACATTATGCATAGAGTCCGCTACCATACACGCGTCGTTAAGATTATGTGGATTGACTGTGACACATACAAAGGGTGCATTAACAGTACTCTCTCCCGGTTGGCTCCGACTACCTTTGGAGAAGGGCGAGATAACTTGGGTCCTTTTCCTATTGTCAGTTGACATATTTAGCGGAATATTAGTGTGGTTGGAATGCCTTGATAAAGACGACTGTGGCTGCGCGATACCCATGCCTTGTAGCTTCACACCGTCTGTTGTAATACGATCTGCTCTTTCAGCGCATACATCTTCACGATCTGCTCTTTCAGAGCATACATCTTCATTGATCACAAACGAGTAACATGTGTCCTTGTGCTTCTCAGGGCCATCTGTTAGAAAATCAGGGCCATCTGTTAGAGAAGAAAAAACATTTACTCTTGTGCTTTCCATCGTGGTGCACTCTTTTTCAGCATTGTCCTTCAGAGATGAAGATAAATGTAAAAATCTTAAACTGGTGGACGCTTCAATTTCTCGATAACTGGCGCTGTCTTTGGCCGAGGGCTGTGTAGACATGACTCTTGAAAACTCGTCCCATACACCGGAGACTTATGTATACCGGAGACTTGTATATGCACTCACAACCGAATCTCACTGAGAAGAACTAAGTAAATATACAATTAAACTTCTTTGCTGAGAATAAGCATGCTCCAAAAATAAATACTAAAAATAAAAAGCATGAAATAATAAAAACACTAACACCCTCATAGTAATTTAAGCTTTCGTCCTTTACTGTGTAGGAACTTCTTCAGAATGAACAAATACAAGCTATCCACCTGATCAAAAACCAATATAACATCCAATAGGAATAAAATAGTCACAATCCAATAGGAGAGATAAACAATATCATGTGCACATGCATATGCATGTGTGTGTTAACAAATACACACTAAGCAATGCTTAATATTAATAACCCTACTATCTCATAGGGAACCATATAAAACTGAAGGACAAGTGAATTAAACACCAGAAAGAACCTCTGATGGAGAAGTATAGTGCGTTGTAAAAATAAAACCACTACTAAATATATGTATGTGTATACTTTGTGCAATACAATACTATTCGTGCAATAACACTTAAAATAAAACACACTTATAACCACTACTAAATATATGTAAGTACATACTTTTTGTGCAATACAACATTTTTCATGTAATAATACTTATAATAAACCACACTTATATACTAACAAAGATCCATATATATATATATATATATATATATATATATATATATATATACATACACACATACATACATATACAGAAATACACATATTTAAAATGTTAAATACATGTATAAATTTTGTTCTCCTTCTTCTGCCTATAGAATTCCAGTTCCTTCTTCTCCCTTTACTACGTCTGCGTCGCCCCCTCCAGTAACTTACCGGATTTTAATGGAAGGAGATCCAATCTTAGTTTTCTGGATTTCCCTCCTCTCCCTAATCGTCCTGTTTCTAACCAGTCTTCTCCTTTAGCGTCTCTCCTTAATTGTCCTACCTCCAAACTGTCTTCTCCATTTTTTTCTTCAGTATCCTGTTCCACCCATTCCTCCTTTTCGGGTGCGTCCCTTATTCCTCCTTCTATTCCCTTTCCTCCCTCCTCTTCTGTTCAGACATGTCCTTCCACTTCCTCTCATGTTATTTCTTCCCTTCAGGCACGGCCGTCTACTTCTTTCTCTGCTATCTCTCCTTTTCAGGGAGTGCCTTCTTCCACTTCTCCTAGCGTTAGTGCACATAGATCTTTTTTAGAAAGATCCCTTCAGGCCACTTCGAGCATAGTACAGACAGACCATGCACATCAGAAAACATTAAAGGTGCAGAATCAATTCCCCCTAGATGGCAACCACTCCAAGAGAAGAGGGCTAGGAAAAATAGGATATCGCATACCTCCCAGACACATCATGACAAGGAGCAGTTACAAATAAAGTTGCTTGGGGATGGATCTAGCGAGTTGGTTCCCCAAGTCCCTTTGGGTAATTCTGATATTTACACGGTCTTTAATTTGTCTGACAAGGTGTTAACAGACAACCATATTAAGGTGTTAAGTAAAGGACACTCATTTGTACCAGCTCAAAGAGCGTATCTTCCTAATGTTCTCATGGATTTGAGATTGTTTGCTCGAAAACTGAATTTACATGTGTTACTTAGTGATGGGGAGGTGCATGGATCAGATGTTGATTCACAGCTTTCTACTTCCCAACAACATAATGAAGTGAGTGCTGATGCTGAGATCCCTTCTGGTTATGTGAGTAACATTGGTAACCATTTGAATATTAAGGTAGACAATTCTATTTTACGGAGGAAAAGTTTATTTAATCCTCCACTACACAACACTGTAGCAGCTTTTCTAAAAGTTTGCGAGAATGATATTAGACAGTTATTTAATTCTAGAAGCGATATTAAATGGTTTAATTTGACGCCACATGAAAAAACAGCTCTCATGGACTTAGTGAATGACGAGTCCTTGAGAATTATGAAGGCTGACAAGGGGACTGGGGTTGTTTTAATGCGTCAGGAAGAATATGTTAATAAAATTGAAGATACATTGCAGAATGATGATTTTTATGAAAAGGTTACTTTACAGGAGGTAGACAATAGTTTTGCACACATAGATGAGTCTCTAAATAGGCTAGTTAGAAGTCATGACATTTCCTATGAGGAGTTTTCATTTATGCATATACGACATCCCAGTTTAGGAAAACTTTTTGGCATACCTAAGATTCATAAAAATAAGGTTAATCCTCCTTTTAGATTAATCATTTCCAATAATAAAACTAAGACTGAACGTATAGCACAATATGTGGATCATGTACTTAATCCCATAGCACAAGCCAATCCGTTTTATATTAAAGATTCATGGGATTTTCTTGATAAATTACATAAAGCCGCGTGCAATGGTAAGGACAAAATGTTAGTGACACTTGATGTGGTTGCTTTATATACCAGTATACCACATGTGGAAGGGCTCAGTTATGTCAAACATTTTCTACATAAGTTTGTTAAGATGCCGAAACACAATATTGATACGTTAAATATTTTGATGTCTTTAGTGTTGGATAATAATTTTTTTCACTTTAACAACAACATTTATAAACAGATCAGAGGAGTGGCCATGGGGACTAAGATGGCCCCAGCATTTGCCAATGTTGTGTTAAGTGAATGGGAGTTAGATACTCTCATACACTTACCAGGCTTTGAGCTCACAGAACATTATTGTCGTTTTATAGATGATATATTTTTTCTGTGGAAGGGTACTTACGGACAACTACAAATATTTATTGATTCCTTGTCTGAAAGCATAGGATTTCTACAGTTTGTCTTAGCAGATAAAGGGTCCAGTGTACATTTTCTAGACATTACATTAAGCATTGATGAATCCACTGGGGAGCTTTCATCTAACATATTCAGGAAGGAGACATATAGAAACAGTTATTTATATTTTGAAAGCCAACACCCAGGATTTATGAAAAAGAATGTGGTTAAGGGGCAGTTTGTACGACTATCGAGACTAATTAGCATGGACACAGTTTATCCATTAGGTTTGATTAATAGTATTAGGAAAGAAGTTAAACTTAACAGACATCATAGGTTCAAGCCCATTTTGTTAAATGGATTTGTGACGAACAGACCCTCTTCTAGTGATGACAGCGACAGTTGGTTTAATAGTTTTGCCCTACCCATTAGTAGAGATATGTATCATATTAGAGATATTTTAAATAATAATTGGAGGATTTTAAGTAGTGATAGGTCACTTAGAAGTTTGATGGGTCCCACTCCTAAATTTTCGTTTAAAAAGACTAGAACCTTCAAATATTTATTTGAGAGGAAGGATAAACCATTTCTTTTGACTCAACATGTTCCCATTAATAGTAGTAAGGGAATGTTCAAGTGTGGAAAATGTGTTGCTTGTCAGTACATTTTCACAGGGGACTCGTTCTGCTTTACACATTGCAATGTCCCTGTCAGATTTAATAAAGCGTATAATTGCAATAGTTCTATGGTAGTGTATGCAGCTATCTGTTCGTGTTCTTGCTTCTACATTGGTAAAACTACTAGAAAATTGAGTGATCGAATTAAGGAACATAATGCGGCCATTAGAGCAAAAGATTCCTCTAATGCTTTAGGGAAACACAGTTTATCTTGTGACAATTTTTCCATTTGCAAGTTCTTGGTTCTAGAACAGGTTGAAAACTTTTTTGGTGATGCAGACGGTTTGCTGCAAGTTATTGAGTTACGATGGCAACTCTTGTTGGAAGCAGACTATTACCCAGGACTTAATGAAGCATTGAACCTCAAATGTGTTTTGAAATGGTTACATTAACCTTTCATAGGTATTCAGATTTGGTCACTATGACACATGTATCTATCAGATACTGACCAGCGGAGGTGTTTTCTTATGTTTTGAATTGGTTACATTAACCTTTCACAGGTATTCAGATTTGGTTACTATGACACATGTATTCAGAGTTGGTTACTATAACACATGTACCCATGTTCATCAAACATTGAACTTCGGAGGTGGTTTTCTAGAAAGTTTTTTTTCCCAACAAAAC